>NW_015151171.1:221600-230532 GCF_000732505.1 Cyprinodon variegatus
AGAACTCTGGCTGCAGCATCCATGGATGATCCCTGTTTTAAAAGCTTTTGGAAGGACACATGGAAATCTTATGTAAACAGCCAAGTTTTAGTATTTGACAGGATAAGTAATTAATTAACAAACAGGTTCCTGTACCCCCACATGTTCAGATACGGGTTACATTAGCTCAATCAGTGATATGTTTCACAGTATTACTACCTACCATCTTTCTTCTTCTCACTATAGTAGAGATTCATCAAGCAAATATTACTTGTAAATATATATTTTAGTTTTCTATTGTAAATATAATTGATATTTAAAAATTTGACATGGAGTTGAACAGTCAAATTGTTCAAAAATTGGGTTAATAAAGATTGTTTTGACAACAGGTTTGAAGGTGATAAGCTCATCCCTGCAGTTTATGTTTCGTCCACCATGACTTGCTTGTGACTCAACTCCACAATTTTGGATCCTTATTTTCAGATTTTTGGGATAAAGTGGAAACTGTACTTTGTTAAACTACCCTCATAATTGGGACATCTTTTACCCCAAAATATAAAAAAGTACAACTGCAATTCATATACTTTCTTCTTGCTGGGGTAATGAGGATGGGTTATAATTCCATAACTGCTTTCCTGAGTAAATACATATTTTTGCATTTTGGTTTGTCTCATTAGTTGGTGTATCTTAAGAGTATCATTTACAGACCAAAAGGATGGTCAAAATAAACAATATAGTTTTATGTTACATCTCTACTTTTTTATTTTTGGATAATTGCTCAATTCTGCAAAGTACAATCTAGAGTTACTAGAGCTTCTCTGTTGTGCTTTTAAAGACTCAGTACATTGTATGTGGTGACACCTACTGGTAAATTTAAAACCTGAACTGGAATGTTGTCATCTTGATACTTTAACTTTTAAATTTAAAAGCGGATTATCATGGTATTTATAAAAAGGATTGGGAGAGGGAAACAAAAATCCTAGAACACAAATTTTCAAAGTTAAACATTTTGCTTCTTGGAAATTCAATATCCTGAAGGTGAGCTGTAAAATGTATAACCTCCACAGTTGTTTTCCATGACTCCTCTGGTCACAGACACTGCAGTTTCACCCACACAGAGGCTGCTCTGTTTAAAGCTGCTGTCATGGCTATTGTCAGGGCTCCACAGAGACTATTATGCCTCCAAGTCCTGCATCTGTAGCACCAATCCAAACTGTTTCCAAACACAGAGAACAAAGCGTCTCCTTTGTGCGAGATCCAAAAAACAGGGGTATTAAATATCCCTTTGCTCCTGTGTCTGTTCTGATCTATATATGGTTCAGTCCAGTATATAGATGCCAAGTTAAATTTAATGGCTTTTAACCGTGTCTGTACCTAGTTCCAGATTCCAGTGGTGGAAGAATTTGAATAATAAGGAAGGGAGGTATTGTCAATAATGCAAGCATTCAAACTGAGATAATCAGGTCTGGAGAGATTTAAGAAGAGAGTAGAAAAAAAGGTATCTGTATTCAATATGGGGTTCATTAAATTTGTTTATTTTCTCCTAGGCACCATAGCACTGTATATGAGCCATAATCTTCCCATTCTTATATCGAGTGGTAGCTCACAGCTTCAGATACTACATTTAGAAACCACTGATTATGGTCAAAATCTTTGTGTCTTAATGGACTCAGACTTGAACCTTCAGAGGCACATAAAGGCAGTTACAAGGTCAGCGTTTTATCAACCTTAGAACATTTCCAACTATTAAAGGACTAATGTCCAAGCAGGAACTAGAGAAACCCATTCATGCCTTTATCTTAGTCCCATTCTTTCGGCTGCCAGGAGCACCGCAGTGAGGCGGTTTCCATATGATGCTGCCTTTTATCTCTGTGGAAAGATAGGAGCCACATTGGGGAGGAAGGAAGAAAAAAAAATATTTCATACTTTATCCTTGACAGGGTACAGTTTGAGAAATAAAAAAACACCTCAGCACAAGAAAAGCACATATAAACACTAGACAAACATTTCAGGCTACAAGTCACATGTGAGTCTATCTGTTATTTGAGCATCAGTTGTCTGTGTGTTCATTGTGTGAGAGAGAGTGCGTTCTATAGGTTTATGAAAGCTGTACAGAGGCCATTGTGCTTGATATGATGGAAGTTTGGGGCTACAGTTATGAATGCATCAGTAGATGTCCGGGGTAGGAGAGGGGGGAGCTGGCAGTGCTTAGCCCTTCCGCCATAACATCCAGGAAAGTTTTGATAAGGGGGAGTCTGAAATCCAAAATACACTTTTGTTATGAGAGCAAGTTGCACAGAATTTTTTGTCACCCTTTAAGTCTTTTGTCACTGGGCTTCACATGGTGAATCTAATATTCCGAATTTGTTAGGCTTTTCCACCTTGAAGCGAGCGTGCACATCAGAGATATTATCCCATCTCACCTTTAAATTCAACCACCGCAGCCAGCTTGCGTTCCATCGCACCCAGTTTATGACTCAGCTCGCTTTTTTGAGTGCGTTAACCGCGCAGAAGAAATCCAAGTTCCATAAATCCAATCATGTATACATCCTCCAAGTCCTCAACTGACAGCATTGTAAAACACACCATTTTCCAAGCCTTCCAGGAGTCTAAGGGGTATCCCACGAAGTTTGTCCCGGCAGTACAGAATGAATCCCCTTTACCGTGTCTTCCAGCCGAGAATATATGATCAATTGCAGCTAGAGACCATGACCAGATCTGTTGATTGATTAGGGTGATATAAAGAGAGGCTCAGAAAAGTGTGTACAGCCTGCACTCTGGGTCTTTGAACAAGACCCTTAACCCCACACTGCTCCCCAGGCGCCCCACGATGACAGCCGACTGCTGCCCAAGGGGAGCGATCTGTTAAATGCAGTGGTAAATTTTTCCTATGTGAGATCAATGATCAACTGGACAATTCATAGTGCCAGCATGCTTCAATTCTGCCACTATTATTCCGGTCCGAAAAGAAGCCTGTTGTACTGACTCCAATCATGATGAAGTGCTTTGAAAGGCTGGTTAAAGAACACATCGTCTCCAGTCTGCCGCCAACCGTTCCAGTTCGCCTACTGACGGAACCGCTCCACTGAGGAAGCCATCTCTGCTCCTCTCCACCTGAGCCTGGCACACCTGAAGGAGAAGAACACCCACGTGCGGATGCTGTTCCTGGACTTCAGTTGAGCTTTCAACACC
The DNA here is from genome assembly GCF_000732505.1 of Cyprinodon variegatus. Lineage (NCBI taxonomy): Eukaryota > Metazoa > Chordata > Actinopteri > Cyprinodontiformes > Cyprinodontidae > Cyprinodon > Cyprinodon variegatus. The sequence continues at coordinate 224,772 of NW_015151171.1, forward strand.
ATCATCCCACAACATCTGATGGGCAAACTGGAACTACAGGGCTTCAATACACCCCTTCGAAATTGGCTTCTAGACTTCCTCACCAACAGACCTCAGTCAGTTTGGGTCGGACAGAACACCTCTGATACCATCACCCTAGACACAGCTCCCCTCAGGGCTGCGTCCTGAGCCCCTGTGTTCATCCTGATGACACATGACTGATTCCCCAGGTTCCCCACCAATCACATGGTGAAGTTTGTAGAGGACAGCACGGGGGTAGGCCTCATCGGTGATGCCAACGACCTGGACTACAGAGAGGAGGTGGAGCAGCTGGTGGACTGGTGCAGAGATAACAGCCTGATCCTGAACGTGGAGAAGATGAAGGAGATCATCTTGGACTTCAGGAAGAACCGGCCTAAACCACCCTCCACTGCTCATCAACAGTTCAGCTGTAGAGATGGTCAACAGCACCAACTTCATGGGGGTGCACATCAGAGACACCCTCACCTGGAATGTAAAAACCACCTCACTGATCAAAAGGGCACAAAAGCACATGTACTTCTTGCAGAGGATGAGGAGAGCCCACCTGGCCCCACCCATCCTCACCACCTTCTACAGAAGCACCATAGAGAGCTTTCTGACCAGCTGTCTCACCGTGTGGTGTGGAGGATGCAGCGCCTCAGATTGAAGAAGGTGAGAAGAGTAGTAAGGACAGCAGAGAAGATCATCAGGGCTCCTCTTCCCTCCATAAAAGACATTTCATCCTAGCGTTGTGTGTCCCAAGCCCGTAACATCATCAATGACCCCTCACACCCCCACCATGGACTGTTCTCCCTGCTGCCCTCTGGGAAGAGGCTTTGAAGCATCCGACGCAGGTCCAGCAGATTCCAGAACAGTTTCTTCCCTACCACCATCAGACAGCTGAATGCTGTTTAAAATGGATTATTTCATTTGTAAAAAAAAGTATAAAAATGTATGTTGAAACTGTAAATATACAGTCAGATGTTTATATTACTATTTTTTTTTATGTATTTATTACTGTTTTCAAGGCTGCACTTTAAAAAATAAAATTGTATAGAGCTGTTTTAAACTAAATTTCTTTTCGTATACACTCGTGTTTTCTAAATTACAAATAAATATGTATAATGTCTAATGTCTAATCAATAAAGTTCAATTATTATCATCAGCAAGGACAGAGCAGGGGGGTGCAGGAGTAGCAGGAAAATGGAATCTCCTACGCTGAGAGCAGAAGAGAATTGTGAATGCATGTATTGAGAGGTGAAACGCTACTGCTCATAAAGAAAACTTTCTGAATATGAAAGATACACAGTCTAATTAGACTCTCCTTATTTAATTTTCAGCGAATGAATACCGATCATTCTTTAATTTGATTCTCATCAAAAGGACATGCCGTTTTCTTTGTTTTTAACACACAAATGTCTAATGTAACAAGTAAATTATTTTGTTTTTCTTTTCCGCACAAAACAAGAAAAATCTCCTGACTAAATCAGGAAATAAAACAGGGTGAATACGCTTGGAGGAGGGAGGAGAAAGATGACATTCTGAGAAAACCTGCTCTCAACCAGGATAGCTCTGGGGAGAATTTTACTACAATAACAGAAACCCAGCTTGAAGAAACCCTCTTTGATAAATGGAAAACTCAAGATTGACCTGATTTCAGGTTTACAAATCTTAGAGATTTCAGTAAAGCAGCTTTGTGAAATGGACCTTTTGTCTTCTAGTTCAAGCCTACTATGTCCACCTAGAACCAAACATGGAGAAGTAGCATTTAGTTCCTATGCTCCACTTATCTGGTGCAAACTTCCAGAAGACTATAAAAGTGCTGATAGCCTAAGTTTTTTGAGTCAAGGTTAAAAACCATTTGTTTAGAGCTGCCTTTGACAATATGTGACTCTATATAATATGAGAAATATTAGTTGTGTTTGTGGTGCAACTGTCATGTTTCTATCTTGTTTGATTTTACTTTGCTTTTATTTTTCTTCTATTTCATTATCCAATTCATGTAAAGCCCTCTGAATTGTCCATGTACTGACATATAATCTTGCCTTGCCCTCTAGTTCCTGCATTCTGTATTTACTGCAGTTTTTTCTTAAATGTCAGTCAATTATCTGAGCTTTCAGGAGAAATCTTCATCGGTCTCATCAACACTGCCATGCGGCTAACTAATGGGTGACGTACTTGTTATCTAAATCAAAAAGGATATGTGAGTCATATGAATCCTTAAATTGTCAAACCCACTATCTTGCTGCAGAGCTGTGTAATGGCCTGAAGTTCCCTTTCTTCGACACATCAATTGCACCATCAATTGGTCCTGATATTAATTCTTAATGATCAATAACAGAGAGGAGTTCCTCTATATTTGAAGCTAATATATATATATATATATATATATATATTAACAAACTAATACTTACACGTAAATTGGTTTGTTTTTTAATGATAGATATTAAGGCAGAGTTTTGACTTTCAGCTGTCAAAGTGAGCAAACAAAAATGAGTTCAGATGAGTGAATGAGGTTTAAATCATTTTTACACATGCTTGTCTCTCCTGTAATGTAAGGATCTAAAGGCATTTGTAGAGTGTAGGTGATTCATGGTGAAACATTTCTGTAAGTGTCTCTTTATTCATTTTAGCAGAAACATTTTTTTCTGACATTTTAAATGTTGGTTTATCTAAAAGCCGTAACATAATTTTATTGCTACTTTACTGATAAAATCTGTATCTGCTTGTCAAAAAACTCCAAATCCACTTCTATTGAATACTATTATATTAACTATTACATGAGGTGAAATATGAATCATAATTATCCAAGCACAGCTATTCATTATGAGCTGCAGCTTGGACTAAAGAGCACATTTAGCTAAATAACTTTAATATTGAATGTCAAATTTTCCTTAATTGTAGGCTGAAAACAGAATAATCTGAATGGTAAAAAAAAAAAAAAACAATAAAACAAGCAAAACAAGTTACCGTACCTTATTTTTTTTACAGGTACTGGTTTAACTTGGCGTGGAAATCCATCACACATGTTCACAGAGGCAGGGACTGTGTCAACTTTGGCCACTTTTCTGTCCAGTTTATTTCTCCATCTGCAGCACCGCTCAGCTGTGACAGCATAACAACAAAAACAATAAGGTGTTTTATATATGCTGCTCAGAGTTGAGGTCAGTGGAAAAACAGAAAACCTACGTTGCAGTTACCGGTAACACCTAGGGTGCTCACTGTTTTATACTTCGACTATCCCACTGCCTCCTTCTTATTTACTCAGCGTGAACGTACATCAGATTGTGCCACTTAGTATAAAAACTCTGTCATCCTATACATCTGTAGAGGGTTGTAAAACTTTGAAGAGGCTCCCTTCAGCCTGGCTCCTAATAACTTTGAGGAAGCCAATCTGGAACGAGCTCAAAGATCTCTACTTTGCTTGTCATCACCACTTAAAGCAATTTTGCAAGAGAATCTTAACAGTAGCTTGTCCAACTCTCGTAAAGCAGCTCAGTGAAAACTTCCAGTGTGCCTCTATGTTTTTACCATTTTTTCCAGCTTGAAGGCCTCGTTTATATTTGCCCAAAGTTTCCCTGAGCTAAGCCTCCCTGACCTATTACCCAAAGCCCCACAAAACATGGTTTGTTCGAGTCCTTTTAAAAACACAACTTTTTGCCAGATGTTGTTCCTTGTTTCTTTCCACATAGTCATAAAAATAGTGTTTAGAAACTGCTGGGAGGGTGGGAGGTACACTCTAATGACATCAGTTACCGTTGTTGTTCAGAGACACTGCAGAATGAGGTGCTAGAAGCTTATTGGAAATGAAATCATATACAGAAGAGTGAATCTACACTGAATGCCAGCCACTTTGCTCATATTTTAACTCTTTGCTCTCTTTTTGTGACAGTTGTAAACTTGAAGACACCTCTAAAGGCAACATGTTTTCAGCTAGCAAATACCAATCCTCGTCATAGTTACTTTACAATTTTCAGGACTGATGGTCTTTCTGTGCAAATGCAATAATATGGGGTTGTAACATAAATAAATGTGTGTTCAAATGCTAACAAGAAGCGATGTTCAAAATGACAATAATGACATGACTACCCAGATCAACCCCTGTCATCAAACAGCAAATATTTAGGTGTAATGAAAATCTTCAGGCATACGTCTTAACATGCATGCAGCCAAGTTGGTGAAAGTGAATAAGGAATTAAAAGGGATAAATGATGACAAGATTAGGTTCTATCAATGATAAGTTCTGGTTGATCAATTAAGGTTGTTGGCAGGTACCTGCGAGGATTCCTGTAAGTAAACCCAGTAAACAAATGGTAACGCTCTACTTAGAAGGATCCTCATGCTGTGAAAATTGTGAGAATTTTAAATAACTTTGAATTCGGTTTAAGTTCACTGATGCTTGCCATGTATTGCTGTCACTACTTGTCTCTTTCCATGCTGTTTTGCATAACAAAGACAGTTGTTTTGTTTTTACATGAGGTTGCTTTCAGACCCATTATTTAGCATAATTTAATATTTTTTTTTGCTTTGGCATTCTTTTCTTTTTCTTTGTGTGGTTATTTTGAGAATGTTTGTGATCATTGCTCATCTTTCCCTTTGTTGTTAGACATCTTTTTGTGGTGTTTTTGTGTCTTTGTAGTGTTTTGTCTCTTTCCTGTCATCTTACACCATTTTTCTGTCACTTCGAGCTGTTTCTACTATATTTATGTCTCCTTGTTGAGGGCTTTACATAAAAAAGAACATAAAATGTCACTGGGAAAACAAACATGGACTTGTTACCGAATAAATCAGTGTCTATGTAACACTGTCCCAGATTCTAAGTTTTAAATGAAAAGAGTGAAAAGGCCTTTCTGTAATATGGTCATTGACTGGGAGTTATTTAGAAATCAGAGATAATTTAAAAAGTGCCAAAATTATCCATATGTTGCCATATAATTGGCTGACTGGCAAAAGCGGCATTGTCTTTCTTTATATTTGAACATTATTGGTGTCTTATGACGTAGATTATCAAATGTAAAGAAAATAATTGTGAAGGGAAAATAAAATGATGACTCTTTCCATTTACTCTAATCTCCTTCGTTGACCCTGTTGGGAACAAAGATCCTGACAACATGATGCTGACACCACATTTCATTTTGGGTTGTGTGTGCTTAGGGTAAGGTGAACTAAATGTGGCTAAATATCTGATAGATCTTGTTAGAAAGGTACAGTGGAGGATTTTTACGAATTTTTGAAAAGAATCTCATCTCATCCTTTTTTATGAATAAAAAGTTTTTTTCATTAAAGTAAGACTACTAGTACAATAAGAAAACCATGACATGCTTGCGTGTGTGTTTTGCAGTGGAAATTCGGACATGTTTGCAAGGTAAATAAGGATCTGTGGCCTCTGTTTAACTACTAATGATGCAAATTACAAAATAAATAAACTAATCTTCCCTGGAAAGTTGCGATATAGAGGTAGATCATTTTTATTGTGATGTGAAATGGATTTCTCCAAATAATATGCCAAACTTTACCTGTCGAGTAGAAACTTTGCAACCGAGGCATCAGGGGGAAGCTCAACCTTTGCTTTTAGTTTAAGGGATGGCATGAAAGAATCTCCCAAAAACCCACTGGTCTTGTTTCTCTCTTCTGAAGTCTTTCTCTTCTTCTCATACATTTCGTAGACACCTTTTCTCTTACGACCCGCTGCCATTTTAAAAGAAACTCGATGAGAAAGAATCAGAATCGGAATCAGGTTTATTGTCATTGTTAGTGGAGG
>NW_015151171.1:230852-248598 GCF_000732505.1 Cyprinodon variegatus
AAAAAATAGACTAATATATACACTTAGGATAAAAATATGGATAAAAAATATAAAAAGTAAAATATTCAAGGTGAGCTTCAATGACTGGCTGAAACTCTAGTTCACCACACATGAAAGTGCGCATGTGCAGAAAAAGATAGCTGCCTGGGGACAAGCACATAGGATGGCCATATGTAACCATATCACCAGAATGATTGACAATTAGGGTGACCACTTATTTTGATGATCCTCCACTACACCTTTAACCTCTTTTAGTGGAAGTGGTGGCATACGGTGCTTAGAGGCATTTGTGTCCTGAAGACACTTTAAAATTCAATTCATTCATTAAACTCATTCAGGTTTGAAAGTTCGAAAGACCCTTAACCTCAGATTTCTCCCTCAGTGTGTCAGATCACTGCTCCCAAAGTGATGAGCTAAACACTGAAGAAAATATTTCCCCACTGTGGGAACTTTTTAAGCCCTTTACTGATTCCACATAGACTGTGGCAAACAGGAGTTAATGCTTTCCCTCAGCAATGGCTTTCAGGCACTATTCCATTAAAATGTGTCGTTCTTGTTGAGAGATCAGCTAAGAGCCTCTTTTAAGCTTCTGATTAATGTTCTTCATACCTGGAAAGTCAGTTTAGTTGGACGCCTGTTCCCTTGCCAGTTTCCAGTTCTACCACTCTCTCTCCAACTTCAGATGAGGAACTACACAACGATCTGACATGTCTGCTGGGGTCCTACACTGAGGTCTATTCATTGTGTGATTATTTTTCTAATGTTCTCTAACAAACTGCCTTCAAAACCAGGCTGTGTTTATCCCATATTGGCATGTGGGTTAAAGTTCCTTACCCACAAGCAGAAACTCACGGAAAGCATGGAAGAATTACAACCTTTCTGTTCTGCATTGGAATCCTCCTGGCGGTTCTAGGGTGCAGGACACTGAGGAGGAGATTTGGATGTGAATAATAACAAGAAGCAATGTGAGCAGGTATCAGAAGGTTAAAAAGGTCTTATCGGTTACAGCAGGGTAGGCAGGAAAAGTTAGTGGAATCATAGAGTGAGTTTTGAAGGAAACTTTTACAACATTGGGTATATTGGTGGGTGGACAGGTAGAACTGACAGCCATGTGGAGGACATATGGAGCAAAGAGAAAGCCAGTGAGGTGGTTTTAAGGCCAGAACACACTGGTTGGGTACAAGTTTTTAATCTGGGATCCAATTTTTCCATGTCCCACTGCAGGGTGTTAAGACCTGCACAGAATTTTCACTTCTGTCTGTGCTATGCACAAATTAAAACAATTTCCCACATTGACTTGGACAGATTATGTTTTTTAAAACACCGGCACATACTATAAATTAAAGCCCCACTCAATAAGATTTTGCAGCATCTCAAACCAGAACAGACAGAGAATGTTCATATGCCTATTAAAAACATAATGAGATCTACGTCTAAAGAGAAGAAAAACATTCTGTTTTTTGTGAGGCTCAAAGTGGATCAATATTTTACTATATTTTCTGTCTTCCTGAAGTTATTATAAATTTTTTTCTCGAGGAGATTGATAAACTGCATTTTCGTTCCCTCCTGTTTTTGCCGGAGTTTGTCTCGCTTGCCGTGTATGCTCTGTGCGACACCAGACTCTTTCCCCATTTGATTAGCAGATTATGTTTTGTATGTTTCCCCAAAGCGGATGTGTTTTACTTTGTAAACGTGTTCCACTTCCTGTCAGACCTATGAAATTGCTGCTGAATTACTGTGTAGGCCAGCTGAAACAGACCTGGGGTCTATCTTAGCCAGATTTACACAAGCCCACTTGTAGAAAATCATGTCTTGGTGATATCCCCTTTTACTTTTAATGAGAGCTAAATGCCACGACCTCGTCCAAAGAAATTTTCTGTCGGATCAGATCAGATGCAATATTGGATCCGGTGTGTTCTGGCCTGTAGAGTCGAGTTTCCCCCCAGGGCGCTAAATGCCTGGACCTTGTCTGACCCGATTTTTTGTCGGATCGGATGCCAAACTTGATTCGGTGTCATGAAGCGAGGACAGATGGACCCAGTATTCAAGGAGAGACAGTCAGTAGGAAAGTTCAAACGTTTATTAAATAAAACAAAACAAAAGCGGAGCTGTGGCTCGCGGACACTGCAGGCGGGGGGGCGGGGCACCGCCTAATCTCAGACACTCTNAAAAAGATAGCTGCCTGGGGACAAGCACATAGGATGGCCATATGTAACCATATCACCAGAATGATTGACAATTAGGGTGACCACTTATTTTGATGATCCTGCACTACACCTTTCACCTCTTTTAGTGGGAGTGGTGGCATACGGTGCTTAGAGGCATTTGCGTCCTGAAGACACTTTAAAATTCAATTCATTCATTAAATTCATTCAGGTTTGAAACGTTCAAAAGACCCTTAACCTCAGATTTCTCCCTCAGTGTGTCAGATCACTGCTCCCAAAGTGATGAGCTAAACACTGAAGAAAATATTTCCCCACTGTGGGAACTTTTTAAGCCCTTTACTGATTCCACATAGACTGTGGCAAACAGGAGTTAATGCTTTCCCTCAGCAATGGCTTTCAGGCACTATTCCATTAAAATGTGTCGTTCTTGTTGAGAGATCAGCTAAGAGCCTCTTTGAAGTTTCTGATTAATGTTCTTCATACCTGGAAAGTCAGTTTAGTTGGACGCCTGTTCCCTTGCCAGTTTCCAGTTCTACCACTCTCTCTCCAACTTCAGATGAGGAACTACACAACGATCTGACATGTCTGCTGGGGTCCTACACTGAGGTCTATTCATTGTGTGATTATTTTTCTAATGTTCTCTAACAAACTGCCTTCAAAACCAGGCTGTGTTTATCCCATATTGGCATGTGGGTTAAAGTTCCTTACCCACAAGCAGAAACTCACGGAAAGCATGGAAGAATTACAACCTTTCCGTTCTGCATTGGAATCCTCCTGGCGGTTCTAGGGTGCAGGACACTGAGGAGGAGATTTGGATGTGAATAATAACAAGAAGCAATGTGAGCAGGTATCAGAAGGTGAAAAAGGTCTTATCGGTTACAGCAGGGTAGGCAGGAAAAGTTAGTGGAATCATAGAGTGAGTTTTGAAGGAAACTTTTACAACATTGGGTATATTGGTGGGTGGACAGGTAGAACTGACAGCCATGTGGAGGACATATGGAGCAAAGAGAAAGCCAGTGAGGTGGTTTTAAGGCCAGAACACACTAGTTGTGTACGAGTTTTTAATCTGGGATCCAATTTTTCCATGTCCCACTGCAGGGTGTTAAGACCTGCACAGACTTTACACTTCTGTCTGTGTTATGCACAAATTAAAACAATTTCCCACATTGACTTGGACAGATTATGAAAAGTTATACATATTTTCTTTTTAAAACACGGGCACATTCTGGAAATCAAAGCCCCACTCAATGAGATTTTGCAGCATCTCAAACCAGAACAGACAGAGAATGTTCATATGCCTATTAAAAACATAATGAGATCTATGTATTATTTTTTTGATTTGATTTTGATATACTCTAATAATCCCAGAGGGAAATTACTTCTCTGCATTTAACCCATCCCCTTGGGGAGCAGTGAGCTGCCATTGTGAGGCACCCGGGGAGCAGTGTGAGGTTAAGGGTCTTGCTCAGGGACCCAGAGTGGCAGTCTGTGGGAGTGGGGGATCGAATTCACAATCTCAGGATTGAAAGCCCTATGCCCTAACCACTAGGCTGCCACTCCCCTTACATATTAAGAGAAGAAAAACATTATTTTGTTTTTTTTGAGGCTCAAAATGGATCAATATTTTACTATATCTGTTTTCTGTCCTCCTGAAGTTTTTTTTTTTTTTTTTTCTCTCGAGGAGATTGATAAATTGCATTTTCGTTCCCTCCTGTTTTTGCTGGAGTTTGTCTCGCTTGCTGTGTACGCTCTGTGCGACACCAGACTCTTTCCCCATTTGATTAACAGATTATGTTTTGTATGTTTCCACAAAGCGGATGTGTTTTACTTTGTAAACATGTTCCTCTTCCTGTCCGACCTATGAAATTGCTGCTGAATTACAGCGCAGGCCAGCTAAAACAGACCTGGGGTCTATCTTGGCCGGATTTACACAAGCCCCCTTGTAGAAAATCGTGTCAGGTGTGATCATCCCCTTTTACTTTTAATGAAAGCTAAATGCCACGACCTCGTCCCAAAATTTTTTCTGTCTGATCAGATCAGATGCAATATCGGATCCGGTGTGTTCTGGCCTGTAGAATCGAGTTTCCCTCCAGCGCGCTAAACGCCAGGACCTTGTCTGACCCGGTTTTTTTTCTGATCGGATTCCAAATCGGATTCGGTGTGTTCTGTTTTTTATCCAGAGGACTTTAGAAGGGATTGGGGTCTTGTTGGAGAGATATCTTATTGAACATTGTTGACAAACTCAAGCATTTAGTAGGCAGCCTTGGAAAAAAAAAAACACCCCAAAAACTCAGGTAATGTTTCATTGAAGTCAGACATGGGAAACTCCAGATCTCAAGAGCTGGTATCCTTCAACTTCAAGATGTTTCCTTGGTCCAACATACCTGAATCAAACGATTGAATTACCTCCTCAGTATGCTGTCGATATCGCCAGTCTCTTAGTTGTCTACGGTAACTGCTTGGTTCAGGTGTGTTGGACCATGGGTCAATTGCCCAGCAATGAGAAACTGGATGCCAGCTCGTCATATACTCCAGGTGATGACAAGATAAATGGCAGATGTGAAGAAAGCATACCAGCAGATGTCTTCAACATCAAACAAAAACTAAGCAAGAAAACACAGATTCAAACCTCCGAACACTGGAACTAAGATCCCTTTACACAAAGAAAAAAATTAAACATGCATTTTGATGAAATAGATTAGATTTTTGCCCTCAGCCACCCTACCTCCTCGCTGTTATCCTGTTCTCTGCTCATTGCTTTGAGCAGCTCAGCCCAGGTCAAAATCCGCCTTTAGAACATCTACTTCTTGCAGCTTTACGCTTCTACTGTATTTGTTTCATCTCATGGAAACTTATTATTTGATTTCCACCAATGTTCAGTTCAACACGGCAGGCTGCCACTTAATTCCTACTGTCAGCATAGATCACAGCATTGACATCAAACTCCATGGGGACTCCTGGCAGACCTTATATGTCAACCTGTCCATCAGCAGCCCTGAGGGTGATCAACATGAATACTAATGAAAGCACAAAAGAAATAGTCACACAACTTAATGACTAGTTGCACCCCACCTCCCCCCACATCAACATTATCCTTGGCTTGCTTTCTTGCTGCTGTGTTTCAATGTCAGATTAGAGATCCTCCATTTCTTTTTATTTTACTTTATGTGCAGATGTTGCATCAAACGGGTATCATGTTATCGCTACTGTGTACTAGAGGTGTCACAGAGATAGATGACGCACATAGAGTATGTATCCAGTAGAGAAAGGTAGTAGGTCTTGCTGGCATTGATACATGAAGGTAAAGCTTTATGTTTTTATGAAAATATCTCCTTATCAAAATCTGGCTGAAGAAGGTTTAAAAACTCCTAATAGTATCAGCGCTCTCTGTCAGATATGGGATTCCTTTTAGGCAAAAGATAAACAAAACAATAAGAAAATACAGTAATTTTTTATCAGTTTCTTGGACCAGAGTTTACAAGCATTTATGAACATTACCTGGCACATCGCAATATATTTTTAGATGGATTTAAAAACCCAACAGACTGCACACAGAAGAGGAACAGAAGCTATGTAAAGAACTCTGCACCTCATATCTTCTATTTATTATCCCTTTAATCAAGAGGCAGGCATGTTTTGAAAGGATGAATAGTCTGGTAGAAATATCTCAAAATCAATACATCTTCTGTTCTCTCATGCAGAAAAAAAACCCAGACATCCTCCACAATGAACTTCTATTTAAAAATACTTAATCATCCCAGAGGAAAATGAAATGTTAAAAGGCTTCTTACCTTTCATGATGGAAGTGCAAAAGGATAAACAGTTTACAGCAGAGGTCTTCAACAAACCTTTGGTTGATATGTCTTTTTTTTATATTCCTCCCTGCAATTTTTTTCACTAATTGAAATTTCTTTAAATACACATTAACATGAATTCAACACACTGTAGTAAGCAGATAAATGGAGGCAGAAGATGTCTTTCAGTCATCAATGCACACATTCAGCGACACACAGGAGCTCTTTCAAGCTGGGCACCGTTTCATTTACAACACCTGTCCCATCAACCAGGAATCAGAATCAGAAATACTTTAATAATCCCAGGGTGAAATTACTCCATCTTTAATAGAGTGACTATAGGACCAGTTTGATATAACACAATTTCATACAATATAAGTAATTAGGGGGTCCCCGCTCCATCTCGCCATCAGTTTGGGGTTCCTTGGCCTGGAAAACGTTGAAGACCCCTGGTTTAGAGGATAAACCTGATGGACACCGACTTGATGAGAATAAAGATTCCACCAGAAATGTGTCTAATGACAAATTTTTCTGCAAGAAGTTTCTCGATCGTTCTGCATGGAGTTTGCATGTTCTCAATGTGCATGTGTGGGTTTTCTCCAGGTACTTCAGCTTCCTCCTACAGTCCAAAAACATGATTTTAGGTTAATTGGCATCTCTAAATCCTCCTTTGGTGTGCGTATGTGAGCGCGCATGGTTGTATGTGTCTCTTTGCTATCCTGTGACAGACTGGCGACCTGTCCAGGGTGGACCCCGCCTCTTGCCCGTAGACTGCTGGAGATACGTACCAGCCAAAAAATAAATAGGAGAAAATGGATGGATGGAAGCCCAGGGGGCATTAGCCTTTTTTACAGATACCGTCTTAAGGTTATCATTTTCTGGAGCAAAACTGTGTAGCCAACCAGCTTCTCTTTATGGTCCTCCAATCTATATATGCTTAAAATGGTGAGTCAGGACATGCAATAAAAAAAAAAAGGCATGAGCCAGAAATGTCTCTTTTATGTATATATGCTCTTTAATCTGAAATCCACATAAAATCTTTTAGTGCAGTGTAATAAAGTTAACAAGTACAACATAACATAATCAGCTTATATTTTATATTTTGGTCAACTTTAGGAAATAACAATACGCACAAATTTGATAACAAAACACAGCAAGAAATTCAAAACAGTTTTTCCTAATCTCTACATTCGTCTTATCGGACAATCTTCAAAATAATTCAACATACATTATGCAGAAAATATTCCTACCCCTGGTATTTTTTACTGCACACTTCAATTAAGTTTTATAAGACAAATACAAGTAGAGCAAAACTGAGGAGGAAGGAAAATTATGTAACTTAAAAGTGTGGTAAGCATTTGTACTCACTGTCCTTTCCTCTGATAACACTAAAAACGTCCAGACTGCCTTTAACGTCTCCTAGTGGTGACAATTAGAGTTCCCCTCGGTGTAATTTAATCTCAGTATAAATCCAGCGGCCGTATGAAGGCCTCAGAGGTTGTAACATCAGAGAATAATGAAGAACAAAAGGGAAATTGAGCTGATGGGTCAGTGAAAACACTGTGTAGTGGTTAAGTTATGAAGAACTATTCCATGTCTGAACGTCTCACAAAGGTTTGTTCAATACATCATTTGAATATGGAGAGATCATAGCACAACTGAAAAACGTATAAAGACTTAGATGTGCATCTAATCAGGCAGTCAGGGTAGGAGAATTAAAGCTGGGTGGGAAAATATTTAATCAAAACAATGATTTGCCATGTGCTTAACAAATCTGGCCTTTAAACTATTGGGCAAGATGATCCTCTTCATATGTATTATTTGAAGTTTGATCAATGAGGGAAAAGATGAAGTATAGAAAAGATTTACTGCACAGGAAAGAACAATTTTGAGTGTATCTACGAAAGAAAACTAATAAAACACCTGAACGTACCAAACCCACTTCACACAGAGGCATCGGACTGAAAAACATTCACAGCTGTAGTTTTAGTCAAAGATGTTTCTACATCATACAGTATGGACTTAGGGGTTTGATTACAAATGCATGCCACACTTTTATGATTCATTTTTGAAATTCAAAAAATTATTCCTTAACTCAGAACTCCTTGATATTTGTTGTTGGTCCATTACATAAAGTCCCAATAAAAGTTTAATACTGCAAGGTGATACATTAGTAAACACTTCAAGATGAGTGAATCAATCTGCAGCAGACTGGTTATGTCATCTGAAGAACAGGTGCAGAAGATTTACAGACGTCTAATTTAAGAAAACAAGTTAAAACATTAGTTATCATATACATATATATTATATAAATAAATGCCACAATCTTAAATTCTTTAAAATGTATACAGTCAAATAGACAGAAATCTCAGCAGTGCCTTAATCACCCCTTCAGTGTTTAGTAGAATCAACACTTTTTAATTTTCATGACCCTTCATATAAAAAAAATAAAGTTTACAATGTTCTGCAAAACACAGAGCAAAAGAGTCAGCTATGAAACCCACACATGGAAACTTACAAAGACAGAAAAAAAAGCAAAAAAAAAAAAATGGTTTTTTTTATCAGGTGTGGGGGAGAGTAAGGGTTATGCATTTTTCCCCAACATGCAAAAGAATAATAATGACAAATGATTAAAAAAAAACCAAACATATATTTACAAAGCCCACATTGAACACTGCTTCAAACCGCCATAGTCAGACATGAAATTGACGGATTTTACACAGACTTTGCATTTCTAGGTCTGTAAATTCTACTCAGTTCTTGGTCGTTTTCACACCTGACATTTGTCTGGATGTGTTCATGCACTCGTATCTTTCAGATGGTTTAGAGCTGTACAGTAGTCATGCATAATATAGATGTCCAGCTATACAAAGAGTGAGCACTAGGTGGCAGCCTTTCCCCACTTTGTAAGCAGTTTCATTCTGCAAGTAAAATGTAAAGTAATAACAGGAGCGGACGGTACATGCATAAGGCAAACACTATGCTAGGAGTCAGTCGTATTGCTTTTCATAGAATGTGCATTGATCCTAGATTAGCATTAATTTGATCTATATATGCATACTTTTTAAACACTAATGTAGGGACATCACTGATATGCAGCCTTTATCTGGGTTCTATGGTTTTCCTTCTTTTCTGGCATCAAACTAAGCAAATTTCTAAGTTTTGTTGTTTGTTTTTTCTACCTTATTGAGTCCTTGAGCATATCTATGTCTTGTCTCCTCTCTCTTACCCTTGTTCCTCTTTTCTTCCCTCTACCATAATTCCCTCCCTCTGGCTCTTTTCTTTCTTTATTTCCTTCTATCCTTCCTTCTTCCTAACCCCCTTCCTTTCCCCCACCTCTCTGCAGGACAGCTGGAGAGACTGGCATTTCTCTCGCAGCAGGGGTGGAATATGCACCCAGCATCAGCCCACGCTGGGCAAAGAGAAGGTGGGTGTGGTGTCGCAGACAGAGTCATGCATGTTCGTGAGCGTTGGTGTGAATGTAAGTGTAATATGTGTGTCTACTTCTGATGCAACATTGGACCCTCACCCTGGATCTGCCAGTGTTCGTCTGCAACCTTCACATGAGCAATTTAGTCTGCCCCAGTCTAATTGCTCAGGAGAATAAATCACTCTGAGATGTGAGAGACAACTAGAGTGAAATAGGGTTAAAACTCCTTTGGCCAGAGGCTGTTATAGGGACAAGTTATAGCTCATCAAGGGCCTAGAATTGATTTAGCTTCAATTGAATAGCAAATTTTGCTCCTAATTGGACAGAATAAGAAATGTCAAAACAGTTTGTAGATAATTGTGGAACATTCTTCATTAGGGGTGTCCGATAAAGACCCAATGATAGGAATGTTGAGGTAAATACTAGACATCCAGTTCTGAATGTCAATTCCAGAAGGTTGCAGTCAGGGTTCAGTCTTACTGCTCTTTAGTAATGTAATTGAAAAGTAATAGGAGGAAGAAGAGCAGATGAGTTACAGCAGCAGGTGGGTCAAGGATGAGCGACTGCTGTGCAGATGGGGTGTGCCTGTTTAGACTCGCTGTGGATAAGAGAGCAAGAAGGGCAAGCAGATGCTTGATCCTCCCTTCTTTTTGAAGTGTCAAATAAATGTAAGAGAAGGTAGCGACAAGAAGTCTAGGAAGGCGAAAAAGGGAGATACAAAGGGATATGTGACGGGGTATGCCGGTCACATGTGACGGTGCAGCTGCGGCAGTGGGGAGGAGGAAAGGGCCGGTCGCGGTTCAATTCCTCGGCTCTTCATAAATGACAGCAGCTGGTCTGGGATCTCAGCGAGGACATCTTTGGCCAGTCGGGCCATGCTGAGAACCTGGTTACCGGATCTGTCGATGTAGTCTCTGAATGGAACAAACTGGAGGCAGAAAGAAAGAAAATCTGTCACACAGAGTCGTACAGATACCACATGTTGTTGTGCTACAACCACAGATTTCAACATGTTTCATCAGAATTTTATGTGATAGATCAACACAAATGAGTGCAGTGTTTTTCAGGGTGGGGGTTTGGCTCTGAGCTGCAGAGAAGAGCTATGGCAGAACCCAGATGAGCCGCAGACATGTGGACTTCAGGCTAAATGATGTCTGATGGCAAAACAATACACATCATTTGATCTAAAGAAAAAAAAATTAATCCTGATTTTAAAGATTTTATTGTTAATTAGAGTCAGCTGTCTCATTTCTTATCAGAAACATAATTATTGGACGAATGGAAATAATTTATTATTTGAAGAGGATATAATAAAGGATTTTGGTCTTCTACACTGAAAGAAATAATGCCACCGCTTTTGGCTTTTACTTAATCAAATTTAGTTACTTTAACACAATTGTTATATGTCATACCTTGCTAAACAATTATGTTAAAGTAACTAAAAATGATTAAGTAAATGCCAAACGGTTGCATGATGTTTTTCAGTGTAGCAAACCTTATGGGGACTTTTCTTGTCTTTGATGGCCATTCATAACTAGGGATACCCCGATCTGATATTAATCTTGGATATCGGTCAAATATAAGCCAAATAATTATAATATAAGATCTTATCAGCAAGCATCTAAAATTTCTGATATTTTAATGCTGATAGAAACACATGCTATTCTACATGAGTCCATAGTTTTTATACCTTTCCTTGTTGACTTTTCTTCCCTGTTTTAGTAATATAACTTGGAAACACATTCTCTAACATTCTAAAGTATAAAAAAAGTAATAAAAGCTAGTGTGATTTATACTAATATCGTATCGGGTCAAAATAAATTTTGGTCAATTCTAAAAGCTGCAAATATCGGGATGGGAAATGAATACGTATTACTGGGACATCCCTACTCATAACAACAGATTCTCCTACTTGGGCTGAGACCAGAAACAGAAGAGCTGCACTTATACTGATGTTAGATTCCACATATTTCTTAATCAGGTCATTTAAAAAAAACAAATGTTTACATTGGATCTTATTTGGGGGTATCAGAGTAATAAAGGGCTACTGTATATACAAAACCAGTTTTCTGATTTTTAATCATAAATGTCAGATTCATGCATTCATCCCTTCATTGCATCACTTAACATTAACCTGTGTATCACTTTGTGTTGATTTGTCAAATGAAATACTAAGAGATTGCTTTCAAATGGTTGCTGTAAAGGTAAAAAATGTCTAGAAACAGAATTTGAGTTGGTCTACGGAATATTTAATGATTTCATGCTTGCCAGATTGAAGTAGGGCTTATGCTTCAGCTTATTAGAGAAAATGTCCTATTTATTTTTACATAAGCATAGGAGATAATGTTCTTCAGTTAGGTAGATAAAAAAAACCCCATCAAGACTGTATTTTAGTACTCAGTTTCTTTAGTCTATATCAAGAAAAGCAAATGAGTTAAAATACAGGTATTTGCAGTAACCAGGAAATGATAAAAGATAAAACTATATGGAAAAAGATGGGAGCTGAGCACAGATGAATGTGGTCTGATAAAGAAGCACTACAGTAAGCTTCCAGCAAATAAATCAGTTGAATTAATAGCCAGCTGAAAGAAGTTGTTTGACTTTGGTGATGTCTCTGGGGTTGCATAATTGTCTGAATGCTGAATAGTTGTGTCTAGGAGAGGCCAATAAAGCTACACTTTAGAAAATAAATAAAGAAATAAAAAAAAAAGGAAGCTCAAGAGAGAACCTTTGGCCTTAGGCTATAAATTCTGAAGGGTTTAGATAAGTGGATTTCCAAACTGTGGGAAGTTCGGAAATCCACTTCAGGTTTCTTTTCTTTGGGAAATTCTTTACGTGTCCTTTGCCAATAGTGTAATACTTTACAAGTAGCAAAAGTAAAAGCCTTAATAAAACAAAATATATATTTTTAAATAATCCTGATTAATCAAATCTTACAAGCTTCTGAAAAATATTTGGACACATATTGCCAGTCAAGATGTGTGATACTTACAGACGTGCCAAAGAAGGCTGAATACTGAGATTTAATCAAAAGGTGCCACAGTAAAGAGGTGGCTTAAGCAGGTGCAAAATGATGTGACCAATTACTGTAACCTCTTTTTATTTGCCCTTGAAAATAACTGTATGTTATTGTGTAAATTAAACAAAAAAATATCACATGAAAGTAAAAAGAAAAGGTTTAATGTGATTCATCCCGATTTTAATTTTTGATATCATTAATACTTTAAAATTTCTAAAGGGAGAACCATGATGGGCCATCCATGATGTTTGGCATAAGCAGACCACTGCTAATAGTTCATCAAAGAATTAGAAACAACACTTTCCATACTGGCTTCATGCCAAAAATACAAACTCATTTTATTCATATAGGGAAACTTCGTGACCAAGTATCACAGCTGTTAGGCCTATTATATCACTATTCACAATCAGATCTGACCACAATGATCTTCCTATAAAATTGACCTCCTCAGTTGGGAAGAACAAACACCTCTAATTTTTACATTTTAAACAGTTCAGACCATGTAGATGTCCTAATACAACACAAAAAATTTGTAACAACAATTTGTAACAAACATTCAATGGTACTTCATGGTCAAAATGAAGAACCATTGAAATTTTAGCAGCATGTATAGAAAAATGAGCCTGATAATCTCTTAGTTTCTCCAAAGCTTTGCAATTGCTTTAACCACTGATGACAATGTTAATCTCAGTATAAGGTATATTTTTAAGACAACATTTGTTCTTAGTTTTTTAAATTCACTGAAAGTAATACTTACCTAAAGGTAGAAAATGTTCATTTAGAAAACGATATTATGCCCCCTCTAACAAAGTAAAGCAAAATAGCACACATTTTTTGTTCCCCACCCGATCCCCAAATACCAGCAATATATGACATGAGCATCGTTACACTCCTAATGTGTTGGTTTTTAAAAACAATAATCCATCTTAAGATTCAGATTTCTTTCACATAGGTCTTTTTGGTGAGCTGCTTCTGCCTCTGTGCTTCCTACTTAATACCTGCTATGAAACTACCTTTTTAGTCACAAAACATGTTTTTTGACGTGACTATTTCAGGCAGGGATTGTCATCATGGTTTAAAGGCTTTAAAAACAATGAATAGTTTAATTCTCCTCTGTTTTATCTATTTTAAATGCATTAACCACAAAAACAGGCCAGCGCTGCTTATGATAATACAGGCAGGTTTTATCAGTTAAAGAATAAATGGTTGAATATTTCAGAGACCAAAAGACCACATTATCTGTCATACTTTAAGGCAAAGTGAATATACATAACTATAGTATATCAAAAAATAAACAATTGTGAGGACAAACAATTAGGAAGCAGAAAAGTTATTGTGATAAAAACTGTGGAGTTTTAAATGCTGCTGGCTGACTGAAGGAAAGCAATTATACTTCTGTGCTCAGGGCAATCATTTAATGAGAAGGTCCTGAACTGGTACTGGCTGAGGGTGAGATGACAGCAAACAGTGACTGCAAGATGACTGTGCTGTGTTAAAAAGTTATTTCAATTTTTCTTTAAAACTTGTTGTTGTTTTGTTTTCCTTTTTTGTATTTGAATAAGACATGAAATGTCCACCACAGAAGTGAAAAAGTACTGTGCACATGGAAATAATAATAATAATAATAATAATAATGATCAAGAAGATGGACAAGAAAACCTAGAGAAAAGGACTAAGATTGTATTTACATCAGAAGTCCATTGGTCTACCTGTCTGGTCTGGAATTTACTTTTTACATTTGGTCCTGTATTCAAATACGGTAATACTTTTTCTCATTAGACTATAACTCCCAGTGGTCAGAAATTTACAAGGGCAAGACAGAACACAGACCCAATGCCTATTCCGCAAAACCAATATAGGGGATTAAGCCAAGATTTGTCCATACATGATGATTTAATTTCCCTTTTAGATTAATAAAGTAATTCTGAATAGAACTAAATGAATTAAGCTCAGCTTGGTTTCACAAAAGCAGAAGCATACATGGTGATTTATGCTGTGTAGCTAACCAGCTTAACCAGGTTAACAGCCAGACTTTTAAAACCCTGGTGCCTTTTCTGTTCAGTCCTTTCCACACAAATAAAAAATTAATGAGTTTTGTCAGTGATTCTTTTCTCTTATCTGCATGTTGTGTTATTTATTATCAGTCTACAAAAAAAGCCACTAATACATATTTTTCTAGTCATCACAATGGTAATCTCTACCATCACTAACTATATAATTCTCCATGTGAACATTGTTACTGTTAAGTTGTGGTTTTTAAGATGACTGTCCTTCCTTCCTTCCTTCCTTCCTTCCTTCCTTCCTTCCTTCCTTCCTTCCTTCCTTCCTTCCTTCCTTCCTTCCTTCCTTCCTTCCTTCCTTCCTTCCTTCCTTCCTTCCTTCCTTCCTTCCTTCCTTTTTCTATGCCATTAATGATGTACCCAAGATTTGATATCTAGTCTCCCACAAAATGCCACAACATAAAGTAATATATATTGATAATCTCTAAGATGTTACATGTTACAATATCAGCTTCCTTTATTCATTTTTAAATAATTTTTTTTTCAATAATTACAAGCAACTCCTTGAATTGTATGTTTTAGGAAAGTGGTTGGGATATATTTATCTATTTTTTTATATTGATTAATCTGTAAATTGTGAAATCAACTGTAACCCCAAATCTGTGATTGACCTCATGGTCTCTTGAAGAAAGCTCTGGACCTGCATTTTACTTAATTTCTTATATGTGGCTGCACATAGCTGTACCTGTTGAGCCTTGCTTTTCTTTATGAAACAGATAAAGCCAAGATGGACTCATAACGCTTGGTCGAGCAAGGTTTTATCTCTTATTCTGGAGTTGCTAATTCAACTTTTGTGAAATAGGCCTCCAAAAATGTAGGACAAGTACTGTGGAATCTTGACTGCAGCAGCTCTATTTTGCATAGTTGCTATTTTTACATTTTTTTTTACACACCAGAGTCATTTTGAAAACAGACCAAGACCACCTCCTAAAGTCAGTTTTAGTAGTGTTGCTCAGTTCAGACCAGACTTTGTTGGTTTTCATTCATCTGCACGAAAGGTGGGGGAAAAGCTCTGGTCTGTTTAAAAGAGGAACAAATGTGGCAGGTATAAATACCCCCCCGAAAGATATCATACAGGATAATAATTAAAAACAAAAAAACAACAGATCGAAACAGTAAAGAACACCTTCGTAACAATAATAAGCTGGTGGACGTGAACTAAAGAAACTAGTCAAAATGTGTGAAAAACAAAAAAAACAAAACAAAAAAAAAAATCAGGAAAACCAAACACCACTAGATCATGACAGCCACTGTCTTTGCTCATGGTTGAAATCAACCACCTATAGTTCCTTGAGTGATTGCTCACATTAGTGTGTTTCAGAGCTATTCAAAAATCTGGAAGAGATATGAAATGTTTTTTTCTGATTGCACTAGGGTTTAGATCCAAAACACGATAATTCGAGAAACTGAAAAAAACAACAACAAATAAATAAATAAATAGGAAATAAGAATGTCCTTACTTTCATATGGATGAAATGTAAAACCTATTTTTTATATGTGTGAGGCTAATTCTTCTAATTCAGTACTGATATTTCAATCATGTAATCAATGATGTTGCAAGGAACTCTTCTTGTTCCCAAGATATCATTAAGATAACAATTCCAAACGATTCAAATTAAAGCAAATGTGGTAATTGATTTGGTGCCAGAAGACTCTTTTTTGTGCCTTAATCATCAAAGAACTTAAATCCATAGAGGGTAAAATGATATTTAATAAAAGAAAACAAAAGCTGAAAGAAAGATCTGTGACATGGCAGCATACCAAAGGTTTAGATTGAGAATTGGTGGTGTTAAAGCAGAGCCAGTCATCTGTTGTATCATTGAAACTACACTTAAAAACAAGTGCTGTGATTGCATTCTTTTCTTTAGCTGCTAGTATAAATATTCCCTTCAAATCATGGCTAGAAGATGAAAAACAACAAAATGATTGAATGTGACAATCACTGCAGGAAGAAAGTCTTAATCACAAAGGCTTCTTACTGTAAATCTATGCAATTTTAAAACAAATGCATACTTTAGAAGTAAATAGATGGCAGATTTTTTTGAGAAACTTAAAGCTCTATAAGGATGCTTAATAAACATATTTCCACATCAATATGTGGAAATAAACATAGTATGATATTATTATGAAAAAATAATCAAATACATTGCCTAACATAAAGTAGAGAAGTTCCCTTTAACTGATGGTTTATGATATGAAATCTTACCGCTCCTCCTCTAGGTATGGGGACACCGTATATTCCCACTGTAAGGACTCATTTATCATCACACTCTGCAAGCTGTCAGGCCAGTCATCCCCACTCCTATCTGAATATTTAATAGCACATTGTTACCACCAGTCTCTGTATTTGCTTCCCATTTATGTTCTCATATCTCTAAAAGGCTCTTTAAACCAACTGCTGGCAGATGTGGTTTTATCGCCTTGCGGGGGTTACCGCCTGCTTATAATAAAACACACAGCAGAACATTCTTTTTTTCCAAAAGAGCATGGCTGATTTTAGATCTGTTAATGGACGAATGGATATGTCTTTGAGGGAAAATGCACCAAGAACATCTTCACATGCATTTTAGCCACTTTCTTCATAGTTGCATAAGGTTTTCTGTTTTTTGCCGATAAATGCACTTTCAAGTGTTTATCAG
This sequence comes from Cyprinodon variegatus, assembly GCF_000732505.1. Taxonomy (NCBI): domain Eukaryota; kingdom Metazoa; phylum Chordata; class Actinopteri; order Cyprinodontiformes; family Cyprinodontidae; genus Cyprinodon; species Cyprinodon variegatus. The sequence goes on from NW_015151171.1 coordinate 247,960, forward strand.
AATAGTATTATGCTTAATGCATGAGGTAATGCAGTAAAGGAGGACCGGAAAACTATACATGGGCTGGGATACAATCCACAGGGTAAAAAACCCCAAAAGAAATAAGTTAAATGTATTTCTCTATGTGTATATATGTATATATATATATATAGTTGTGATAGGCAGCCCGGGCTATGCAAGCTAAGTGCAGGCAGCAAGTTTGCAGAAGGAGATTTGAAAAAACTAGTCAATTATCTATTAGGTAGCAATGGGTTGAGTGTGGGCATGTAAGTAAAACTACCTGCAGTTCAGCGGACAGGAATGAATGTTAGCCGGCGGATGACATCATACACACGCCACTTTGTTTTAAAAAAACATAAATATAAAAAATATAACCACGGATGTTTTTTTGGGACAGTGATTCACCTACATGTTATGAATGCTGCTGTACCATAAAGAATAAATGATGAACAGTTTAGTTTGTGCCTTTAAGTCGTTGCCCATAGGAAGACGTTACTTGGATATAACCTAATGGAATATCTTCAGAACGGCTCCAAATGACAAAAAAACTCATATGAGTGAGTAGAACATGATGTGAATAACGTAAAATCAAGGGCCCAATGTAAAAAAAAAAGTAGTTCCCCATTAATATAGTACTTC
>NW_015151171.1:250279-252511 GCF_000732505.1 Cyprinodon variegatus
TCTGACAACAGAGATAATGGCCCATCAGAACCCCCTAATGACCATTAACACCCCCATGTTAGCTCCATGGCCAATCCAGTGGGAGGGATCATAGCCACCTTTGGTTTTCACATAATTCTTTGTTACACCTACAGTATATTAATCTCAGTGCCCTCCACCATTAGTTAGAATTGAAGAAGCCTCTTGGATGAAAGGCGAAATGCCTTCGAGAAAACTTCACGTCTAGTTTCCTAAAGTTAACTTGTCAAGCTTGACCATGACCTGGATGGCTGATAATCATCACAGATAGCACACTGAGGATATGAGTGAAAAACAGGACTAATCCTTCCCCCCCAAAAAGAACTATAAAAAATAAATGTTGAAAAAAGCAGGCAAGAGACTATGCCTCCAACATACTCCACAAACTCATCTTCACTGTGCAGCTAAGGTGGGTGGCTACAAACTCTAGCTTAGTGCTTAAGAATGTTACATAACAAGCCATGTGTCTGCAGTGTACTGCTTACTCAACATTGAACAAATTATTAAATGAAAATGAAAATAAGGTATTTTAAAAAAAACAGTCAGTACATAAAGCTCTAATAAAAGGCCTCCCATATTTTTGCTATTATTGATATCTCTGAACAATATAGCCTCATACCAGGAAGGTTTTTTTTATCTTCAGTAACGAACATGACTAAGTTCATAGTAAACATTGGAATAGGTGTTTTATAATTTTAGAGCCAGAGGGTTGGGATGAAGCTCATTATTTTACCCTATAATGGTTCCACACTGATAATGACCGCTACAGAAACATGTTATCTGAATATCTTTGGTCTGATTCGCATTCTGATTGGAATACCCCGTACATTATAATTGATACATTATAAGGAGATGTGTAAACATATATCTAAAGGAAGTGGTGTAACCCATGTATTTTAAGTTTAACAAACCATAGCATAGATGTTTCTGGTTGTCAGCCCTCTGTGTATTTGTGCTTTCTCTCTTTGTTTAGGACGGTTTTCTGAGATGAGAAAGTGGTTGTTGAGTCTCATTAATCTAGGTGCACACTGTGTGGTTTTCTGCTATATTTTTTGGTAAAAATAATCCGATAGTTAACTTAAATTTGTACAATCATTCAGAGTGACAGAGACTCTATCAGTGCATGTCATAACATATCAGTGCTCCAATAATGAACCTACGGTCAGTTTAGTTTTACAGAAAACCATAAAATGTTTCTGACATTTGATTTGCATTTTTACCACGTTTGCACTTTAATCCTCTAATCCTCATAAAGGTTTACATCACAAGTGGTAATAACCACCTCATAACCTGTAACTTCAGTTAATCAATAGACGTGTTTTTCTGCAGTAAGATGTACAGAGAGGAATCCTCAATCATGTGTAACAGTGTTTAGGTTTAGGTTTTTGAATCCCACTTGATTTAAATGTATCAGTGCAATGGGGAAATAGCGCCCCCTCTCTGTGTGGCTGGTTATATGTTGCTGGCCCAATCTACTCAGTGCCAGTCTGTGAAAACTGAGTGAGTTGCATTCGTCAGCTCACAGCAGAAAAGTGTTAGCAAGATAATAATACATAATTTTTACTAACTTAGACAAATAGTGTGTAATGACTATTTATTAGAAGTGTGTCTGGCATCAATTTTTGTACATTTTGTTAATATTATAAAACACTTCATGTTCTAATTTAAAAACTAACATAGCTGTCTGTTGTAGTTTGCTGAGTGAAGCTGAGTCGTTGCAATGATTCAAACCCAGATATGTTTTCATTCAGGAAATAAACTGCCTGATCACCCAGAAACTCCTTGTCTTAAAAACAAAACAAAAACACAACACAGAGTCGAGGGAGTTACTTGGGCTGGCCTGGTACATTGGACTAAGCAGAAGCTGGTTACACATGCAGGAAGACATAATCCACATTTTGGCAACATGTGACAAGTTTAAAGCCTGTAGGATTTTCAAACTTGCTCACCAGTATTTCTTTTTTTGTTGTCACTATTCTCCTAAGACGTGTTTTAGCTGTAATAATACTGCAACAAGATACATTAGCTGCTATCAACCCTGAAGTTATTTTCTGTGGTCAACATTATAAAAAATGTAAAAAACACCAATTAAACTTTATAATAATTATGCCACAGAACAGCAGTTCTTTTTGGAGAACAGCAGTTTTTTAAGACTAAAAACATGAAAAAAAGACTTCTTATTGATCAGCTTTGTCAGAATAGTTCGGAAGAACT
>NW_015151171.1:257802-264737 GCF_000732505.1 Cyprinodon variegatus
TTTACATTATAAGGGTAATTTACATTATAAGGGTAATTTACATTATAAGGGTGCAGTGAACAGTCCTGAGGTGCAGTGAACAGATTATAAATAAGTATTAAAATATGGAGTGCAGTACAGTACAGTGCTGGTTACTGTATGCTGGTATATTTAAAAGAAATTTTGCGATTTGAGGTATCAGTTTTCAACTGCTAGAAAAAAGATAACAATAAACATATTTTGCAAATGTTTTTTCCTTAAAGGTATTGTGGAGGATTTTTGCAATTTTTTTAAAAGACCCGCCCTCTCCACTAAAAATGGAAATACACATGCACAACCCTGTACCCGCTCCCAAGAGGGAACGCCTATTGAACACATGCCAGAGCATGCATGAGCACATGTTTCCTTGTGAAGGCTCTGCTTTTTTATAAGTTGCTGTTTTCACTGCACATACAAGCTTACTGTTTCCAAGCGTCTGCCCTAACACCTAAATCCCTCAATCACTAAATAGAGTGGGGACTATATAGTAGACACTTTTTCTCTTATGACCCTTTGCCATTTTCAAAGAACTGCTGTGAAAAAAATGAGCTTCAGTGACTGGTTGAAACTGTAGCTCACCGCACACGCCTGAAAGTGTGCAGAAAAAGATAGCTAACTGAGGACGAGCACTTAGGACCACCTTACGTAAACATATCACCAGAATGATTGACAATTAGGCGGACCACTTATTTAGTTGAACCGCCCGGAAATAAATCATCAGGCTCTATACCTTTAATATCTTATCTTGCAAGTCAATGACTGGATGCAATCAACTGGCTATCCTAACCAATCTGACAGTATTGTTTTTTAGGTGCCTTGAGATGAAATGTGTTGTTAACTCATGCTTTAAATATAAATAAACTGAATTAAATTGAATTAATATTGACCTGTTTATTATTCCTAAAGTCATTCCCGTCTTTTACCCACACTTTTCTGGGAAGATACCCCCTGTAGTTTTTCCCTTCACAGAAAAGCTGTTCTTACTAACCTGCAAATTTAAATATAATCACAACGAGTACCTGAACAATGTCCCTCTCAGCAAGACGTCCTCTGGAAGATACTCTCACCTCGTCTCCATCAAGCTCCTCCATTGCTGAAAGGACAAACAACACCACAGGGCAAATGACTCAAATCTAGAACCGGTGGGGGTGAATATAAAAGAAGTTACGTGATGTTGATTTTGCTTGTTCAATGTAGTTGTTAAAATGGAAGAAATCATGGGAACTTAGAACAGGTTGTCAGCTTTATGCATGGAAAATATGATTCCAACTGGAAATGCGGAGAATAATCACACTGGTCATGACCACTGGTTGGAAAAATGATTTTGCTACAGATATTTGGAACAACCGTGCTCCTCACCTTGCATCTGTTATCAAAATATTATTTTTTTTATTTTTGAAGAAAAGTCTATTTTTGTTTAAATTGAGATGTTTGTAACCATTGTTATCAATGTATAATTTTTATCACGTCAAAGGAAAAAGAGAGCATTATTAGCATAAAGAATCAGCACTCAATTATTTGCAATCAGTTAGACAGATGTAAAAATAACTAATATCAGCATCAGTATTAAAAAAACTCATTTGTTGATTTCAGCTAATAACTCACCAGTTAATCACACCAAGCTCTATTTGAAGAATTAATAAATACATATCAAAATACACCAAAAAATACATATAAAGAGATAAAGGAATTAATGCACGATCTACAATTTAAACTGCTGCCAAAGAGAAGTCTGTGATTAAGTAACCAAAAATGTAAAATATCTGTATCTGAGGTGAATAAAATTTAACATTGTTCAAAAGTCTATCCCAGAGATTTTGTGAGGTCTTATAAAGTCAAAAAAGTACAATTTACTATCCTAATTTTAGATTTTTAAAGAATCCTGTATATATGTTTATTGTCGCTAATTTGGGAAATATGGGTTTTTGTAATCAAGAATCTCTTGATTTGGCTGAGGATTTTTGTTTCCTGATGTTGTATCACAAAGCAGCTTGTCTCAGGGATTCAATAAGCCATGTTGATCATTCAGACTTAACCACAGTTGTGCACTCTTTATGTTATTTTGTGACCAGATCTTTTGTTATCGGCATTTAAAACTATATTTAAATTTAAAAGAAGACTCAAACTAGGGTTTGGCAGTTATTACTTTGGCTATTATGAAGCTTATTATACGTGATAGGAGCTTGAGTACTTGTTACAAGCTGAAACACACTAGTTTAAATAGATTTTTAGAACTAACTTGGTTGAGTTTGTTAATACATTGAATGTGCTCTCTTATAAAAAAAAAAAAATTAGTCAAAACATTACTCATGATTTTCAGCTGGTCTGGAAATGTCTCATTTTCAAGATTCTAAAATTAGGAAATTTGACACTGATATTGAAGTTTTATCCGAGAAAATCAGAAGGAACTGTGAATTCAGAGTTACAGCTTTGGTCCAACACTTTTCAACATCAGAAATCCCAAAGTGAAAAGTAACCAGTGCTTTACTAGATCAGTTACAGAGGCATTTCACTCCATCGCTCTTTCATCTGGAGGCACAATCTTTTGCTCTATCAATGGTTCATATAAACACACGTTTCTTAAGTGAGACATTTTTAGTAGGTGACACCAAAATCACGTGTCATGGATCATAACTAAAATTAAAGACCAAATCTTGAGAGAACATTACACCAGTTAAGACGAACATGAGCCTTGGATGTAAACAACATTTGTGGAAGCAGAATTTGACAGGATGGCCAAAATTAGTGTTTACCTGCAGCCTCAGCTCTACCTTTAATAGCATCTGGCTTTGTAGGAGTAGTCATTACTATAGCCAAGCAACCACTCAGAGATTTGTATGTGTAATATAAGATAATATCACCTTAAATGGCCACTTAGAGTCAATACATTTTTCAGTACATTTTTTCACTTGATAGAAAACAGAAAAGTGTACAGTTTGTTACAGAGGCGAAGATTATATCTGATAATTGAAGCCATTTTCATATGAAATCTTTTTGATATTTCACAAAAAAGACAATTTATATTCAACGTTTAACATTTTTGTTACTCAACTGATATTAAAAATATCAATCATAAATGAATTATAGATAATTTCATAATTTTCTTAAATTGATAAGCAGCTAAAAAGGTCTTTTTTGTAATGCAAAATATAGCCAAGAAAAAACATTGCGAGTTTGGGGATAATGAATTTTCAAGTTTTACAGTAGGAGTAAAAATGTATTTATTTTTAATTTTTTCCGGCCATATCAATTGTCTAACAACCTGGAAAGCAACTGTATGTGAGAAGTTAAATCTAAGACTGCCTGCTCTATAAAAGAAAGGGGTGACCTAAATGAGAGATGTGGCCATAAGAAAAAATGTCAACACAGAATAAGAAGGTCCATTAGCAGACATTTCCAGTCAGAAAAATTAAAGTGAAACATACTAAAAACATGACGCTACGCCCAGGAATAATTAAAGAGCAAACACTAAAGATGTAATTAACTTGTGTCCTTCAGCCCCTCGTTTCTTAGGAAATAATGCACAAACACAGTGATGTTACTGTTTTACACCCCCCTGATCTTTAACGGATTGTGTTAACTCCTCTAAGAAGTAATTTGCTGATCTATAGGCTGTAAGACGGTCAGACCCTTCACATCATGGACCTGCCCCGGCATTTCCTCTAGACGGAAAGGAAAACATTATTTCACAGCAGCTGTAACGTTTTTCAGATTTAGCCCATCAGAGTCAGACGAAAGTCAAGGTTTTTTTCAGCACTTGCTTTATCTCTTCCTCCAAGTCATCTGCAGGACTTTATGTTGATATCTCTGAGGATTTCAATGATATGAAGCTTGTTCTCTTTCTATGTTATGACTATATATCTCAGAGTATTTCATGAGAAATTTATGCAGTAGAACAACAAAAACAATACGGTCTGATAATGAAGTAGAGATGAAGATGATAGAAAGTATTCAAAAGTTCTGTAAATAAAAAGTAGAACAAAGTTACTCATCTGGTCTCAGCTTTTCTTTTGGCTTAAAAGAAAAAAACAGTTCTTGACACTTCTCTATAAAGACCAAGCTGGTAAAGTGCAAAACTTTTAACTGTTATTATTGAGCAATATAACTCTGCAGCTCCTTAAGAGTAGAGCAGGTTTTCTGACTGCTTCTTTTTAAGATGCTCACAGGTTGTATCCTAATTTTGAAGCCCAACCCAACGTCACACCTTTAAGGTGCTCCAAAACTTGGTCATGAAACTGTTTGTTTTAAAACATTATCTTTAAGCCTTCAGAATAGGGACGTCCCAATCTGATATTGGAAATTGGTCCAATATCAGCCAAGAAAATATAATCTATAGACCTGCATTTAAGAATCTCCAACATAAGTATAAGGGGCTGTCACAATAGACAATAAAACAATTAATCGCACTATAAAAATTAATCGCATGACATATTTAAATGAGTTGAATAATTCATGTTTGCATGCTTGTTTGTTTTACTCATTTCCCTCTCTTTCTACTATAGTTAGTTATAGTATTAGTTATAATTAGTTTTTTTTTTTTTACATCCATCTCAGCCCACCCCTCCCCAAATTGTTTCATTAGCATAGCAAGGGAGTCTTCTGACTGAGAATTAGCAAGCCTTAGTAATCCTAGTGGAGTTTTGGAATGACAACCGATAGAGTTGGTTAAAAGCCGAACTTTACAGCTACAGTGTAGGAGCAAGATTCCACACCATGAAGGAAGCAATAAAAGTGTGTATGACTAGAGCTGATATTGAAATTCTGTCAATATGAAAATTGCTGTGTTGTATCACAATATCCCTGCTGCAGAGAACACAAGTTAAGATTAAAATTACCCTGAAATTAAATCACGATCTTCATTAGTAATTAGCCTTTTTTTTTTTTATCATTTTTAGTAGGAGTCTTAGAGTAAAGGGGGCTACATCACACAAAAAAAACCAAGGGTTTATTAACATTTTTGCAAACACTGTAATGCTTATCTTTCTATGATTATGAGCTATTTTATGTTGAGAGCCTTACGTTTTTGACACTGGCTGAATGTATATGAGGACGACAGTAGCAGCAAATACAAATAAGCATTTTATTAAGCCATTTTTGTTTTTTAATGTTTTGAGTTTTCTTAAAGTTAATTCCACACCTTCTGACTGTTTCTGAAAAGCTTAAAGTGTCTGAAATAAAATTTTAAAAATTGAATATCATGGAACGAAGATCAGGACAACCACACTTCGACAGAGCTTGAGTGAAGAGTCATTAAGGCAAGTGGGTAATTCTAAAATAATCAACATGCATAATTTATCACTTACTCTGCTTAACTTCCTATCAATCCCCTATAAATCTCTCTACATGTTCTTCCCAATATATTACTGTATTGTGATAAAGTTAATTATTTTCCATAATGTAATGATAAAACTCAAACATTCATATATTTTAGATTCATTGCACACTAACTGACATATGTCAGGTCTTTTATTGTCTCAATACGGATGATTTTGGCATAACTCTCATGAAAACCCCAAATTTCTATCTCACAAAATTAGCATATCATTAAAAAGGTCTCTAAACGAGCTATGCACCTAATCATCTGAATCAACAAATTAACTCTAAACACCTGCAAAAGATTCCTGAAGTATTTAAAACTCCCAGCCTGGTTCATCACTCAAAACCCCAATTATGGATAAGACTGCCGAGCTGACTGCTGTCCAGAAGGCCGTCATTGACACCCTCAAGCAAAAGGCTATGACAAAGAAAGATATTTCTAAATGAATTGAGTGTTGCCAGAGTGCTGTATGAAGGCACCTCAGTGGGAAGCCTGTGGGAAGGAAAAAGTGTGGCAGAAAATGCTGCACAACGAGAAGAGGTGACCGGACGCTGAGCAAGATGTAGAAAGGCTGATTCCAGACCTTGGGGGACCTGCGGAAGCAGTGGACTGAGTCTGGAGTAGAAACATCCAGAGCCACTTGAACAGGCGTGTGCAGGAAATGGGCTACAGGTGCTGCATTCCCGCGGTCAACCCACTTTTGAACCAGAAACAGCGGCAGAGGCGCCTGACCTGGGCTACAGAGAAGCAGCACTGGACTGTTGCTCAGTTTTGCATGTCAATGGGAAATCAAGGTGCCAGAATCTGGAGGAAGACTGGGGAGAAGGAAATGCCAAAATGCCAGAAGTCCAGTCTCAAGTACCCAAAGTCAGTGATGGTCTGCGGCGCCATGTCAGCAGCAGGTGTTGGTCCACTGTGTTTTATCAAGGGCAGGGTCAATGCGGCTAGCTATCAGGAGATTTTGGAGCATTCCATGCTTCCATCTGCTGAAAAGCTTTATGGAGATGAAGATTTCATTTTTCAGCATGACCTGGCACCTGCTCACAGTACCAAAACCACTAGTAAATGGTTTACTGACCATGGTATAACCTGCTCAAATGGCCTGCCAACTCTCCTGACCTGAACCCCATATAGAATCTGGGGGAAATTGTGAAGAGAAAGTGGAGAGAGGCAAGACCCAACACTCTGGATTAGCTAAAGGCCACTATCGTAGCATCCTGGGCCTCCATAACACCACAGCAGTGCCGCAGGCTGATTGCCTCCATGCCACGGCGCATTGAAGATGTAATTTCTAAGTATTGAGTGCATAACTGTACATAATTATTTAAAGGTTGACTTTTGTGAGATAGGAATTTTGGGTTTTCATGAGCTGTATGCCAAAATCATCCGTATTAAGACAATAAAAGACCTGAAATATTTAATTTAGTGTGCAATGAATATAAAATATATTAATGTTCAAATTGTATCATTACATTATGGAAAATAATGAACTTTATCACAATATGCTAATATTTTGAGAAGGACCTGTGTATTTAGAATAGAAAATAAATGTTACATTGATCTAAAGAAAAGAAAATTAAGTATATTATTCAAAAAATCA
>NW_015151171.1:264759-283314 GCF_000732505.1 Cyprinodon variegatus
AATAAAATTTTAAAAATTGAATATCATGGAACGAAGATCAGGACAACCACACTTCGACAGAGCTTGAGTGAAGAGTCATTAAGGCAAGTGGGTATTTCTAAAATTAATCAACATGCATAATTTATCACTTACTCTGCTTAACTTCCTATCAATCCCCTATAAATCTCTCTACATGTTCTTCCCAATATATTACTGTATTGTGATAAAGTTAATTATTTTCCATAATGTAATGATAAAACTCAAACATTCATATATTTTAGATTCATTGCACACTAACTGACATATGTCAGGTCTTTTATTGTCTCAATACGGATGATTTTGGCATAACTCTCATGAAAACCCCAAATTTCTATCTCACAAAATTAGCATATCATTAAAAAGGTCTCTAAACGAGCTATGCACCTAATCATCTGAATCAACAAATTAACTCTAAACACCTGCAAAAGATTCCTGAAGTATTTAAAACTCCCAGCCTGGTCCATCACTCAAAACCCCAATTATGGATAAGACTGCCGAGCTGACTGCTGTCCAGAAGGCCGTCATTGACACCCTCAAGCAAAAGGCTATGACAAAGAAAGATATTTCTAAATGAATTGAGTGTTGCCAGAGTGCTGTAGCAAGGCACCTCAGTGGGAAGCCTGTGGGAAGGAAAAAGTGTGGCAGAAAATGCTGCACAACGAGAAGAGGTGACCGGACCCTGAGGAAGATTGTGGAGAAGGGCCGATTCCAGACCATAAGGGACCTGCAGAAGCAGTGGACTGAGTCTGGAGTAGTAACATCCAGAGCCACCGTGCACAGGCGTGTGCAGGAAATGGGCTACAGGTGCTGCATTACCCAGGTCAAGCCACTTTTGAACCAGAAACAGCGGCAGAGGCGCCTGACCTGGGCTACACAGAAGCAGTACTGGACTGTTCCTCAGTTTTGCATGTCAATGGGAAATCAAGGTGCCAGAGTCTGGAGGAAGACTGGGGAGAAGGAAATGCCAAAATGCCAGAAGTCCAGTGTCAAGTACCCACAGTCAGTGATGGTCAGGGGTACCATGTCAGCAGCAGGTGCTGGTTCACTGTGTTTTATCAAGGGCAGCGTCAAGGCAGCTAGCTATCAGGAGATTTTGGAGCACTTCATGCTTTCATCTGCTGAAAAGCTTTATGGAGATGAAAATGTCATTTTTCGGCATGACCTGGCACCTGCTTACTGGTAAATGGTTTACTGACCATGGTATCACTGTGCTCAATTGGCCGGCCAACTCTCCTAACCTGAACCCCATATAGAATCTGTGACTCCGGAAATTGTGAAGAGAAAGTTGAGAGACGCAAGACCCAACACTCTGGATTAGCTGAAGGCCGCTATCGAAGAATCCTGAGCCTCCATAACACCACAGCAGTGCCACAGGCTGATTGCCTCCATGCCACGCCACATTGAAGCAGTCATTTCTACAAAAGGATTCCTGACCAAGTATTGAGTGCATAACTGTACATAATTATTTAAAGGTTGACTTTTGTGAGATAGGAATTTTGGGTTTTCATGAGCTGTATGCCAAAATCATCAGTATTAAGACAATAAGACATGAAATATTTAATTTAGTGTGCAATGAATATAAAATATATGAACGTTCAAATTTTATTATTACATTATGGAAAATAATGAACTTTATCACAATATGCTAATATTTTGAGAAGGACCTGTGTATTTAGAATAGAAAATAAATGTTACATTGATCTAAAGAAAAGAAAATTAAGTATATTATTCAAAAAATCACAACTTTATTCCTTTTAAAATGTCCTTATTTGTATGCTGTCTGTGAGGGTTTGTTACCACTTAAGGACAAGAGAACAACACTATAGTCACAAATAAACATTTTTATTCGATGACACTTCAATACTTACTAAAATTGTTAAATAGTTTACTAACTTAACAGTGTTTTGCTAAATCTCAAACCATTTCAAATGTCTACATAAAAGATGATAAAAACTACACTTTCTCTCTGTCATGTCCACTCTTATGAAAAATATAATTCTGCTTACCATCAAACTCAGCAGGCCCTACACCAACAATAATAATGGAGAGAGGAAGTGATGCTGCCTGTAAAAAGACAAAAAACCAAATAAAATTAATAACTTTTTAACAGATGTACTCAACATTTAAAGATTAGGAGTTTGTTCAAATGTATTAAGATTCTAAAGCTATTTTCACACTGCAGTCCTTAATGCTCAATTCTGATTTTTTTGTGAAATCTGAATTTTTTGCATTGCTGTTCACATTTCCAAATATATGCAACTTGTATGTGATCTACTGTGTGAACTGCATTCATATAGCTTAAGTGTCCCGCATGCACAGCAGAGCACGCAATGGCGTAACAAGCAAGCGTGCTCTGTGTTTATGGAAGCAAACATGGATTGTAGTTCTGGAGACTAACAATCTTTCCCAACATTTAAAAACTCAATCTTTCAAGATGGTTAAACATAAATACTACTCTCCGCATTATTGTCCTCCATGGTTTTTGTTTTTCTTGCTGCTTCTGCATAGCAAGACGCAGATTAGTGGCCTATGTCGGCTACTAATAGCGTTCAGATCGGATGAATGTGACCTGGCTGTACAGACACAGGTCGCATTTGAAAAGATCAGATACGTTCAGTACCACATACCCAAGTGGCCTGGGTCGCATCGGAAAAAAAATGTATCTGTGTTGTTAAGACTGCCCTGAAAAGATCAGATACAGGTCACATATGGGCGAAAAAAAATCGGATTTGTGTCACTTTAGACTCCTGTGTGAACGTAGCCTAATTTATGATGACTGTTTACCACTCTTTTTACTGAGGAAAGTAAATAATAGCAAAAAATAAATTAGTTTTAGGTGTTTGTGTAAGAATGCATGTTGTATTTCTGTATTGAGCCAAATGGAAAAAAAATGGATCAAATTCACTTCTATTGCTGCTGCTGTCTGAACCTCTGACAGCAGCATTTTACAGAAGGAAACCAACATTAGTCCACTTGTAAAAGGTAGCTTGGTCGATTCTCAACACTGTCATTTTCTGTGTAATGGGGGCGTTTGCACTTCCCTTCAGGGAAAATTCAGGGATAAGGTGAAGCAGGTACTTCAGCATTAGTTTAGGAAATGCCTTTAATCTGATGTAACACCCCAAAAAACACTTATAGCAGAGGTTCGATGAGATGTCAACACTTTTTTAGAGCAGGAGCTTTGGGAGGTTAAAAGCAATTATCTGGGAGTTTTCCCTTGCAGGGTCCATAACCTGACAGGCAGTATTTTTATCTAAACTAAATATAAATACATATCTTTTAAGATGTAGGGCCTTTTTCTGTTAACCTGAAAAGACATCATGATGGGATGAATCAATGCACATATGTACTTCACTTTCAGCCTGCAGGTTTACTAGTGGGCCCTAGAATTACTAAAAGTAGAATGGGACTCAGATCTTTTAGCTATCAGGCTCCTCTCCTGTGGGACCAGTTTTAGTCCGTTAGGCAGACACCCTGTCTACTTTTAAGGCTTAAAACTTTCTTTTTTGATAAAGCTTATAGTTAGAGTGTTATCTCTACAGTTATGCTGCTATAGGCTTAGACTTCTGGAAGACAAAGGGACCCCTATTTCATCATTCTGCATCATTCTCTCTATTCTCCCACTCTGCAGAATCTATTAGTTCAATCTCTAACGTTATGCTCTCTCTGCTTTTTCTAATTGTAGCTTCACCTAGTCTGTTCCTATTTGGCTGTGAAACCATCCTGGAGAAAAATATCAGCTTTGCTCCTTCCATCAACACCTTTGTTTATAGATGTTTCGAGATCGGCCTGTTTTCCAGTGTAGTCCTGTTTCTCTGACTGTGACTGGCTGGATGTTATCTGTTCATCCTCTGACATGGGAGTTGGCTCGGAGCTTGTCTTACTGGCTGTGTGTTTCCTGGAGGGACTTACAGTTGCGTTTTGTATCTCTGCTTCTGTCTCCCTGAACCCCAGTCGGCCTCAGCAGATGGCCACACTGAGCCTGGTTCTGCTGGAGGTTTCTTCCTGTCAAAAGGGAGTTTTTCCTCTCCACTGTCTCTACAAGCATGCTACTGTAAGTGTGAGGGTTTGCCTTTTAGTCAATGAGTCGATGCAATCAACTGGTTTTCCTTAGAAAGAAAACTTTGAATCAATTTGACTGTATGATCTGGTGAACTGTAAAGTGCCTTGAGATGATATGTGTTGTGAAATGGCGCTATATAAATAAACAGAGTAGAGTTGTACCAGTGCTAAGATGAAAGGACTATAATTGTTTTTTTAAAAGAACTATGATATAATAAGATTGTGTCTATTTTTTTGTAGTTTCTGTTTGCATGTGTGGAGTGTATGTGCATGTTTGTTTACTCACATTAACCACTGCCTCTTTGGTCTGGACCATGTCAGATATCACTCCATCTGTGATCATCAGCAGCACAAAGTACTGAGAGCCATCTGTAATCTCTGCTGCACAGCTGGGGACACACAAACACACACCCCTCCATACTTTAAAGCTAACATTCTGATGAGGAATAGAAATTCAAAGAGCACCTGCATGTCCTCTGGAAAAGGACAGAGGTTGAATCAAGCTCTAGAAATCAAACATCTGGGGTCATTTTGTGCTGTGATATCTGATGTTATCACAGGAAAACTAACTGAGCTTCAACACTGGCCATCAAAACACATTCGGCAAAACAAAAGCCCCTGTTTTTGTTATTTGATTGCTCTTTTATACTACTGCATCTACTACTACTAATAATAATAATAACAACAATATTTTTAATTCAAAATTACTATCAATAGGCATTATTGTACCCCACTCCCAACTAGAGCAATGTATATCATGGGTACTTGGCTGTCAGATTCTGTTTTGAGCTGGACTTAAAAACATCAGGACCCCATAAAGATTGTCAGTGTCAACCCTCAGAGAGCTCCCATTGAAGCCTAAAAAATTAAATTGAATCTGTGCCCAGGCATGTAACAAAAGAACTAAAAATCTACCAATTCAGCTAAAAACAGCAGTCATGAAAGCAGCTTCAGATAATACATGATAATAAAGCTAACAGGAAGAAGAGATAATTTTTGTTGTAACTGTGCCAGCCTTTCTTTTTTTTTTTTTTTGAATAAACCTCAAAACATATGTATATATTTTGATTGAGAGGGATAGTGGGGTTTAATAAAACAAAACTAACAAAATTTTCAGATAATGTTCAAACCTTTTCACATGCTTGCCGTTGTCCACAAAGCTTATACTGTACATTTAACGGTTTTATTAATAAGCTCACCCTCGGCCTTACGGGGAAACCAGTTATTTTCTAAAACATAGCAAACCAAGGCGGATCCAGTTTTCTGATGATAGAGTTGATGCTTTCGGGTTAAAAAGGGTCTCACCTGGTTCATGCAAACACTTGCCCTATTTAAGAAATATCTGGATAGAGAAACAGAACATATTTTCTACATTAATACAAGGAAATGAAAAGTGTGGGGGTTAAACACAACGCATGGTGTATTCTATTTAGTCCATGCAATAAAGGATTTGAATACTCCTTGGTATTATCGGCTGAGTAAAAGAATGAAATAAACTATTATATAGCTGCATTGAGTTATTCTTTTTTCCCTCAAAGCATCAGAACTTCCTGATCCTCATTTAAATTCAAAAAGCTGGTTAAACAAAGAAAGAATGCTGTTTTTATCAAGGGACCAGGCACATTTTGATGCAGAAGGTAATCTGGAAACAAACATTGCACATAACAGAGAAGGAAAATAGAGCATGCATGAAATACTTCCAGCTGAAAAAACTGGTCTATTCAAACATCAGCAGCTATTGTCTCCTCCCCGCCATAAAGAACCGAACATTTAATGCTCTCCAACATGACCAGAAAGGCCAACAGTTTTGCAACAGCTTTAAATAGGATATTTTAAAAATGATCAGAATAGCAAATCAACTTTTCTCACCACCCCGCGAGCTGCCACCTTAACGTGGTGGGGTTTATTTGAGTGCCTGAATGATCCTAGGAGCTATGTTGTCCAGAGCGTTATGACCCTAGTAGGGTGTCCTATGCCAAAAAAGGTCCTACATGGCAGGTCAGACTGAGAGAAGCTCAGACAACCCTTATGGAGAGAGTTAAACCAAGGACCATGACGTCGCCTCGTATGGCACAGCTGGGGCCCCATCCCTGGAGCCATGCCTGGGGTTGGGGCTCGTATGCAAGCGCCTGGTGGCCGAGCCTTTGCCCTCCGGCCAGGACCAGCCCGAACAGACGACGTGGGCCAGCCTCAAAAGTGTTCTTTCAGCTGCCTTAGTGGGAAGCAATGCTTCGCCAACACTCATTACAGTGCAGGTGGGGAGTTGCTGACCTCGACTTTGGATGTTGTCAGGTGGCGGAAGGAGTACTTCGAGGGTGCACCAGTTACAGAGTGATCAAACTTGTCAGCCTCCCCGGTAAGGTCTACTCCAGATGCTGGAGAGGAGGATCTGGCCAATAGTTGAACCTAAGATCCAGGATGAACAATGTGGTTTTTCTCCCGGTCGCGGCACACTGGACCAGCTCCACACCCTTCATCGGGTGCTTGACAGTTCATGGGAATTCACAAACCAGTCCACACGTGTTTTATGGATTTGGAGAAGGTGTTCGACCATGCCCCTCGTGGTGCCCTCCTGGGGGTGCTCTGGGAGTATGGGGTCCGGGGACCTCTGTTAACGGCTGTACGTTCTCTCTATGACTGCAGCAGAAGCTTGGTTCACATTGCCAGGAGTCAGACCTGTTCCCGGTGCATGTTGACCTCCGCAAGGGCTGCCCTTTATCACAGGTTCTGTTCGTGATCTTTATGGACAGAATTTCTAGCTGCAGCCAGGGACCTTAGGGTGTTCAGTCTGGGAACCTCAGGATTTCATATCTGCTGTTTGCAGATGATGTTGGGCCTTCAAATCCGAGGCCATGTTTCTACACCGGAGAAAGGTGGACTCGGTGGCGAGCCCTTGTCTCAAGTGGAGGAGTTCAAGTATCTGGATTGAGGGAAATATGGAGCGTGAAATCAATAGATGGATCGGTGGAGCATTGGCAGTGATGCAGTCGCTGTATTGGACCACGTGGTGAAGAGGGAGCTGAGTCAGGGTCAAAGCTCTCAATTTACCAATCGAGCTATGTCCCCACCCTTACCTATGGTCATGAGATCTGGGTAATGTCCAAAATGAAAAAATCTTGAATACAAGCGGCCAAAATTAGTTTATTTTGCAGGGTGGCTGGGCGTACTTTCGATATCGGGTGAGGAGTTCAGTTATCCGGGAGGATCTTGGAGTAGAGTTGTTGCTCCTCCATGTCAAAAGGTGCCAGTTGAGGTAACTCGGGCATCTGTTCTAGATGCCTTCTGGTCACCTACCTTGGGAGGAGTTCAAGGCATGTCCTACTGGGAGGAGACCTCATGGAAGGCCAAGGGCATGTTAGAGGAACTACGTCTCTGAGCTGGCTTGGTGTCGCTACAGGAGGTGTGTGTGGATCAGGAAGTATGGGCATCTCTGCTTAGACTGCTGCCTCTGTGACCCGGGCCCAGATACAGTGAAAGAAAATGGATAGCTGGACTTTTCTCACAAATCTATCTTTTCTAATCCAAACTTTTAATTTGTAATCCACATTTTTTATATTCATGGTAAATTCCGTCGGCCATAGTTCCAAATATTCATACTTGAATGGAAATGATCTTTCTGCACCTCCAGGATCATTTTATTATTTCAGAAGAATGCGGAAAGCTCTCCAATAACGGTTAAAACATCAGGCAACCGTACAGCCACTCAGTTATTTAAATGTTTTTAAAGACCATTGTGTACCCTCTTTTTAAATGAGGAGCTCTTTCGATTAAAACCTGAAGGAGAGATTTACAACCGGAATTCTTAAGAAACTGTTTTGTATATTTTCTTTCATAAAAAAAATTCCATGGACACCATTAAAACGACAGATGAGGCTTGATACTGCATACTTTTCAAAATAATTTTTTAATTCAGAATCTTATAATGTAGAAGCTGTTCCATGCTACCTTCACTAATAAGTGAGTGGTTAAATGTGAGTTGTTATTTGGCCAAAGTCTCACCAACTTCACGTCATGTTAAAATATTTTTCTGTTAGTTGATTAATTTGAATAGATGATGATTATTTACAGTCCATATGATTCTTTGTTGATAAAATGATATAAAACAAGGTTGTTTCAATATTATTCACTGATTAATCTGCTGTATAATGTATTAGAATCAATTAAAATATCTGGGATCTTAAGAAGTTCAGGTTTTCTGTTTCTGTTAGGTCTTGTCCATATTTTCTAATTCCGCCATCTCTCTTTAACTTGTTTTGTTCATTTTTGTGTTTAACTTACAGGTTCTTCATTCTATGTTAGATATTTTTCCTCTGTTCCTCTTTGTCTGGTCTTATTATTTTCTGTTTCTCCTCAGCTCTCTCTCTTTATTGGTCTCAGCTGTCTTTTTCTCCTCAGGATTGCTCCTACCTCCTGTCATGTCTTCTCCCCATAATCCACCTGTATTCGAACTGCCTGGTTGTCATTGTTCTGTGCTTGTTTCTTTAATTGTTGTATTCTGTGTCCCATTCCACTCCATGCCTGTGTCCCTGTCATATCTCTTGTTTCATATTTTATTCTCTATGATGTGTTCTACCCAGCAACAGCACACAGGGTACAATGGAGAACATGAATTCCACAACCAGTAATGAAACACATAGCACCATGGTTCACATTTTTTTAAGGTGTAAAGATGCATTCATAATAAGAAGAGCACAGGTAAACAAAAAAAGTTGCAGAAATAAGATGTTTCTTTCCAAGAAGAGAAAAATAAGATTTGTTCCTGTAGAAGAAACACAATATTAGCCTCAACTGTCTAACAAGGCCCTAAATGTTTGTCATAAAAGACAGACTTTGGTCAATTATAATACCTAAGTACCTATAAAGTAACACTACTTAAATCTCTGAACCCACAGTGGTTTTAACTTTTAGAAGATTGGAGTATATCTGTTTTCCATCTGCAAAAACCGTGACTTTGGATATTTCTGTATTTAACGACAGTTTTAGCTAAGTCAAAGGAGATTGCACAATTTCAAAGGCAGAGTGTAAATTGTATTTCTGCTTCAGTCAATCTTAAATCTATGGTATTCCATAAAATAATATTTCCTTCAAACCAATCAGAGAGGCTACAAATTATTACAGGGTTGTAAATAAGATCAGGCAGGAAATTGGTCCTAAATGTTTCAATAATATGTAGATTGAAGGTGGCTAGAAATTTCCTTAAAAAATAATTAGGGCCATCTCCCAAACCTTTTTAAACAACAGAAGAATGTGAAAGAGAAAATAAGTTTATGAGGCACCAGCCTTATTAATTCTGCACAAAGTCACGATAAAAGGAAAGTACACCTTTTTTGAACCCTTCTCTTTTAACTCTAAAATTATGTCATTACAGTGTTTTTTTTCTTCCTGAACAGTGTCATAATCCAAACACATATAGGAACTCGCCATTCAATCTAAAGCAACAGACAGTAAAAAACGAGGGCACACAAAGAACTGATAATTCAAGTGTTATTAAATAATTATTTTATTAATAAATAATAACCCTCTCTTCTTTGAGTGGACATTAATTCATTGGCTAGAATAAGTGGGATTCATTTAAACAGGGTGTCTATATTATTGGTAAAAATAATAAATAAATAAAATAAAATTTCAGGCTTACTTTGCTACTTTGTTGATAACGGGTGCAAAGTTAGTGGGTCCATAAAGCTGCACTGTCCTCAGGCTCTGGAAATAAGACTCCAAAACTCCCTCTATGCCTACACAGTTTGGATGGTCGCTGTCGCCATTCTGTAACACAGAGAATACAACATTTAGAAACTGCATAAAAGGGAAACCTGCACAGGGAAGAACTTGTTTAATAGTAAGAAAGGGGATTGTGTAGTTTATTTATGAAATACTTTGTTGTTCCATTTTCTTTCCAAAAAAAAGAAGAAAAAGCATATCTAATTCCTGTCTAAATGTAAATGGGTTATATGAAATTATAGGCTTTTCTCAAATGTTGCAACAAAGCCTCATTTTGCATAAAATTATGGACAGGCCATAAGAAAAGCAAAACATAATGTTTCATTGTATGAAGTGAGTTAAATTGGAAGAAAATATAGCCAAACTAAACTAGTTCACTTTACTGCAATACTGCAACTATAACCATGTTTTCTCAAACTTCTGCTTAAGGGACAATATTTAATTTCCAATAATTTAAAATAGGGATACAATGATCCACTTCTAATCCAATCATTGATCCAATTCAGAAATAATATTATTCAAAATTAGGAAAAGGAAAATCAACTGAAAGAAAAACCAAACAAAGACTCATCTTCTTTACCTTTAACAAGTTTTTTTCAAACATATATAAAAATTATTTTCCACTCTTTGGCCTATCTACATTCATTTAATTGCTAAACGCACATAATACTTCTATAACATAAATTTATGGCTGTTAAAATGAAAAACATGTCACTGAAGCCAACCTCTTATTTATTGCTCATGATTCCACCATTAAAGGAGCGATAATATTTCATAACTAGGTAGGCTGCTGACCACTGTCTGTAGACCAAAACAAGATGTCTAACCTTTTTCTACTTTTCAGAGCAACCTCCAACCCTGCCCTGAACCGACCCTCCACCCTTCTCACTGAATGCCTCGAATAAACATATTTTCAAAGGATAAATACACAGAAAATCAGGATAATCTTTAACAGGAACATGTCTATTGAAGAATTAAAAACCTCATTTAATGCTTCTGGCAAGAGAAATTCACTTTGGTCGGAGATGTTCAGGTCAACATTTCAATCGGGTGACTCTCCATTTTACTCCTACACAATGTTGTTGTGTCTGTGGCACTTTATAGGGGCTAAAGCCTGAGCTGGGTGGTAGCTCTGCTTATGGAAGTACATTCATCCAGCCCGGCTTGTAATCAAGAGGCTGGAGAACAACACAGAGAGGTGGTTAGGGTGGCCAGATGTCCGGCTTTAGGGTGGGCAGTCCGGTTTTAAATTGCACTGTCCGGCGTCCGGCGCTGCATCCAGCCGGATGCGTATTTGTCCTCCTTTATGAGGCACTAGTCTTGTAGAGCAGATTTTTATTTTTATTTTTTTGCTGGGCTGCAGCACAATATCCAATCATCAAAAATGCATCACTATCTGATCTAACAGATGATTGGCTAAGAGTGACAGCGTGTCAGGTAAAGCTCTGCTTGTCATTGGTTACAAAAGTAAACAGGGATCAGAATTATTGATGCTAAGTATTAAAGTTAGCGTCCTGTCAAAACCAGGACTCTAACTTTAACCCAGAATGGACAAAAGAGCGTGAATTTATGACCAAAGGTAGTGGAGATTCATTCCATGGTTTCTGCCACTTTCTGCGATGGTTTCTGCGATGTGAGCGTAAGCATTCGAGGAAAAGCTGCAATTGAACGGCGTGCGAGTACAGATTAACATAAAAGTAATAAACGTGCAGCAGCGAACTCTTCAATGTTGGCTTTTACGTTAAGTTTTGTCGCCCCTGGATGCTAAAATAACTTGTGCAGAGCTGCAAGGTGGACTATACTATAAAACATCACTAGTCCTACGGAAGTGTAGACTGTGACGTGAAAGTGGATTTCAGTGATTGGCCCATAGCTAAAGGGATGACCACAAAGACAGGTCTGCTGCACACAGACACTTCAGATAAGTTCCCAAAAGACTGAGGCTCTTAAAAATAAAGCTATACTTTTAGAGCAGTTAAATGTGTTTTCTACAATCTCTTTTGTTGTTTAAAAAAATATTAGGCTATTTTATTATGAATGTTTCTTGTTAAAACGATTTTTTTAATGTTTAAGTCCACACATCTTATGCTTTGTGGTATTCTGCACTTTAAAGATTCATCTCGGTGGTCACTTTTTAAACACCACAATGTATTAAATAGATGCAAATGCTGGGAACCAATTCTTTTTTACATTTCTTTGATATTTTGTTCTATTCAGCTACACAAGCATCCTCTTTAAACTACTAAGAATTGTACTATAAATTTGACTTTACCTTATTCTTATGTACACCTTAGTAATTTATTGATATGCCACACAATGTCCTCCTTTTTGGTGCTATAGAAATGGCCACCCTAGAGGTGGTGTTTGATGTCATACCCTTAGTTCTTCACATGAATATTCATCAGTTCTTTCAATCTAAAATAATGAATTATGTTTTTTTGCTCCTTTGAATAAGTGAAGTACACCACTTTCAATAGGCACAAATCAAGAGAAAACTTTAGCATGTAACGACAAAACCAGACTTTTAACATATTTTGGCTAAACAAATGTCATCAACAACAAGTGACGGACAGTCCGAATGAGGAACAAACCAGCAATAGGGCAGGATTACTGTTTATATTTCCTAAATCTTTACTTTCATTACAGAGCATGGTAAAAGAGGGGAAGAGAGGAAGTTGTTGGGATTAAATACAATATTGTGTTTTTTTTCCCCCCCTTCATGCTTAGTTGTTACCATAGGTCTGGGGTTCCTAAACCTTTTTACGTTATGGTCCCCCAAACAAAACCAGCTTCTGAGTGGAGACCCCCTTCCCAAACTAACAGACAACGCAACAAAATCCAGAAGTAGAATTGTTTTTTAAAGTAGCTTTTTATTATTTTTAGTCAACTGAAGTCTGCAATTCCAACTGAATAGCAAACTTTTCAATAAACTGTTGACGAGCAGAACAAAATGTTCAAGATGTTTGAAAAAAAAATCAAAACTCTCTCAGGTGTGTGAAGTGGGACAGGCATTAAGCTGGGCCTAATGTCTCTGCCTAGTGTAATTTGCATATCATTATCGAACTGTAGAGGTGCTCCATGTTTTGTTTTAAGTACTTTTATAGTTAAAAAGCCACACTCACACAAGCAGGTTATAACAAAAGGTATTTTAGTCGCCTTTCAGCCATTGGTCATACATAGATGGATGGGATGAGCCTCAAACTACAGTTTTAAATGTATATGTTTGTCAGCTCAGTAAGATTACAAGTTATTGGTTATGAGGAAAAAAACCTATATTTCTTTTGCAGTTTTTCTTATGGACAGTCAAAATCCTAGCCTTAATGATTGGGGCATCATAAGGAGATTTGTCTACTGTTAAGCCAGTCTAAGGTATGATGAAATAGAAAAGGCAGAAACACGGTTCAGCCCTTAGAAACATAGGCATGTTGGTATGGTATTTTGGTTGGTACATTGGTATGTTTACACAAGAAAAAATCAGTTGGAAAAATAATTATCTAATTTAGCAATGCTGAGCTAAGCCTTTAAGGTATTTGTAGAATTAAGAGACTACATTTAATTCCGAATCACATTTTTGTAGCCAATTAGTACCTTAATATCATAAATTTTGTGCAGATGGAAAGACATTTTTACATCAGCACTTTTCTGCTTGAAGTCTGTAGAGAACAGTATAATGTAAATATATAGTACATACTGTATGTTACCAGCATGATATTTGGGGAGCTCAGACATAAAGTAAAAGTCAAGATGTAATACAAACCAAAAATACAGAATTTTAAACTTTTTTAAGAATGTAATTTTTATTCATCCACCTCTCCTTTAAATTCAGCTTCTTTAAATGTCTTGTAAAGCCCTTGAAGAATTACCTTGTATTTAACAAAACAAGCCCCTCAGTTTCATGTGACCACCTCCTACCATTCCCTCTTGATTGAATGAGGTGAAAGTAGAGGGTTTCTGCTGGATTCCCGCTGGCAGGCAGATGAGCCATCATCTTAATTTGTGTGCCCAGCTGTTGTTACAGCTACACGTCTTTGTCCAAGTCAACTACAAGTGTGCGTTTATAAGTTTATTTTTATGAGTATGTCTTACCAGTGGGAAGGCATGGGAGATTTTACCATCAGGGGGCAGCTTAGCTCCAAAACCGTAGGCAGGAAAAAGCTTGTCACTGTCGTAGTCCTGGATAATCTCCCCCACTGCTTTTAGGGCCATGGCATATGCATTCATCTGGTAGGGACTCATATAATGGAGGGAGGTGGGCTGGGATGGATTACCTTAGAACACACACACATTCCCAAAATACAAAACAGTAGCAATAAGGAATAAGATCTGTCCACCTTGTTTAAAAATGTTTTCACCAATATCATACTGCTCTATTTGCTGATGGTCAAACATTGTCTGAGTGGAAAAACATCACAGAAGAGGCACCTAGCAGGAGTTGTATGATTAATAATACACTTTATGTTCTTGACCAAATGAAATAACATGCTGTAGCAATTAAACATTAAAGCCTGTTTTGAGCATGAGGTATTCTGTTTATTTTGAAAAAAATAAAAATTAAAAATGTATCTTGTCTGTGTCTGATTCTTTAAAAAAAATTACTTCAACATGCCTTACCTGACAGCAAGGAGTTAAAAGAACTGGATGCTGGATGTGAGACAGTTTCTACATCTATTAAATTCTCTTCCCTTACTTCATACAGGCCTATTTTCCCCACATTCCAGTATTCAAAGGCATACAGTATAAAACAATTTTAGATTTTAAAAATGTAAAATTTATTTTTCCAGGACAAAATCCATTAAGATTCTTGAATGTCTTGGCTGAGATGAGAAATAGCATAATGTGCAGACAAACTGTTACATTTACCTTCATGACCTCCATGGCCAATCAAGTATGGGACCTTTCTTTTTTTTTCTAATTCCTTGTTACACCCACAGTATATTACTTTCAATACTCCCCATCATTAGTTAGAACTGAGGAAGCCTCTGCTGAGGAAGCCTGGTTCTGCTGGAGGTTTCTTCCTGTTAAAAGGGAGTTTTTCCTCTCCACTGTTGCCACAAGCATGCTTAGAGTGAGGGATTGTAGTTTCTGTTCAAACTATCTAAATAAATAATACTTTGGTGTATATCTTACAACATGTAATTTCATACAAACCTCTGCACATTAAGTCTACTTTTATTTTAGTTCTTTGTTCTATGGATTGATGAGCATGTTTACATAAATAAATAATAAGTAAGTAAATGATACATCATGTTGTTCCAAGTAACAATTTCTGTCTTCTAATTGGCATCTTTGTAAGCTCTTTCCAAATAAATTCTTGGTTGTTTATTTCTTAGAATAGCACATCTAAAGCTTGAATTACACCACTACTATAGGCCAAACACAGGTTTTTATGATGTGTTTAGTTATGGTTGCTCCCAAAGAATGTAATCAGTAGGGTTTAAGAAAAACCAAGAGATACCCTTGAATGGTTTGCTTGGTATTGTATGACATGCCTGTCCTAGGTAAAGCAGGAACAGAGGTGGTCATAAGTGTAGCGCATTTGAGTAGAAAAACCCCCCAAAACATTCAGAACTCAAATCCAAAGAAAAAATAGCAAGTAAATGTCTTGTTGGACTACATGAATAATGGAAGAGATGCAGTCAAACAACTCTATTGAACTCCAACGTAACAGAAATCCCATGAAACAGACTTTCTTCTTTCAGCTATTTTGCCCTCCTAGATAAGATAAGATAAGATAAGATGTAATATTAGAGCAATTGTGGCCCCGAAACAATCCATGCCTCTTACGCAACTATGTCACACTGGCTTGTTAAAAAATCTTTAAAACAGACAGCGCAGATGATGGTGGACATTTTCTCATTCTACCATGTTTGATTCCGTTCACTGGACCAGATCAGCAATGTTTTCACCTTTTTAATCAATGATCCTTTGAGAAATCTCCATGAAAACAAGTGGTTATAAGAGCACCATAAGATATGAAAAAATGCCCAAATGTGAAATCTAAGCAATCACAATAAAAAGCCAGGTGATGAAAGGCAGGAAAACATTGTGGAGCTAATTGGTTTTGCTTTCCATTTCAGGAGTTTGGTATTCTTCTCAGAGATTAACTTTAAAATTATTCTAAAAACCCATTTTTGCCCCGCTAAAACTGACAGCTGAATGGAGGAAAACAACATCTTTGATATAAGTAAATATAAAAGTGGGTCAATAGGAATATGAAGGGTAATTACGTTGTTATGATGCTGAAGCGTTTTCCAGCACATCAGTTATGGCACATAATATCATATTTTTCATACCTGAATGCCATCTCTCACCGCTGGCCTTTAGATAAGATTTTCTAAACTCTCTGTCTTCTACTCTGGGTTTTCTACTTTTACAGGAGATGAAAGTGATGCAGTGATGTATTATCTCTTATCTAACTCCACTCTCAGATACTCCACATGTGTGCTTTATGGCTCAGGACCAGATCAATACTAAATGGATCATGGTATTTATGTGTTAGTAAATCTGTAACGATGAAGAATCACATTTAACAGGAAATAAAAGGGCACAACTGGATTCTAAAATGTGTTGCATTATAAAAGTATTTACCTTCACACATGACTTTATCACCCGCAATTTTGCGCTCTTATAAAATGCTGCAAAAGGACAATATATTTCCCTACCTAGTTTAAAGTAATACTGGGGAATAGTGAACATCGCATTTATTTCTGTGTAGCTTCAATCTAATCTAAATCCTTATTACTGTACTTCTCTAAATGAACAAAACCTTCTGCAATGACATGCTTGTTGTTTTTAATGCATATCTGACATGAGCTGAAATAAGAAGAGATTCTTATTAACAATTACAAGCAAAATCATAATTAGGTATATCTTTTATGAAAAGATGTGTGAATAAAAAAACTTAACAGGAGTTATTTTCTAAAGTTTTCATTTCCAATGTGAATGAGGTGGTACTTGTTAGAAGTGGTTTGAATCACTTCAACGCACCTTGATATGCTGAGGCCTTGGAGCTCTGTGCTATAGAATGCAGTTTTTAAGTGTGCAAAAAAACATAAAAAAATATTCTTAAAAAATAATTTGATGGTCAGAATAATGCCTATGTGTTTGGATCCATCCATCCATCCATCCATCCATGGATGGATGGATGGATGGATGGATGGATGTTAACTCAGTGTTTGGAAGTGCAATGCTGACTATAACCAGAACAAGAACACCCTCACAATCAAACATGAGTTGTCTTGGGTTGTTTAAAAACTCCATCCAGGGGCCAGAGGAATCAACCGATAAAATAATCTTTTGCTCTTCACCAGAACCCTGAAGATGGGTCATAGATCTATCATTGTCCTAAAAATTAGGCGAGCCAGTCAAAAAAAAACCCCTCATGACTCTAAAGAAAGTCTTCTCAATGTCCTCAAAGGATCTGCGTTTAACTTGGTGACAGAAATGTCTTTTAATAATATATGTTCCTACCAAGTTTGAACTTTTAATCTATATGCTTAAAATTGTATACCTTGTGTGTTTTCTGGAAGTTTAGCAGATCATTTTTATTAAAAGGAAACTACCATGAAAACCTGGTACTGTTTGTTTTAATAAGTGAAAATAAATTATAGAATTAGCCTGGGATCAAAATACTCCATTGCCCACTATCTGTCTATAGGGAAGCCTTTCAATAACTTACCATTAGATGCTGTAAAGTCAATAGCTACTGTGAAGTTCAGTTGCGTCCTGTTGCATATAGAGTGAGAACAACAGACAACATAATGTGCTTCAGTAAACTTAAAAAAGATTATACATCCAACACACAGTCAACCATAAATACACACTGCAATTCAATCAATTTCTGGTTGGCTGCTTGGTGGCTAATTAGTATGGCATGACAAACAGCCAATTCAATACGCTGAAGGTCTAAATGAGTCAAACTAATGGAAGCAGTTATTAAAAGTAAACAATATGAATTACATAACAGCAAATTGTGTTCAACAATGAGAACTGAGAACAAACAGGAATTCAATACCATGCCTAAGTTGTAGATTTAGAGAAAATCCAATAAAGTTTTTGTAGCCAAACACATGAAGATAAACACACAGACTTAGGCAGTACACAGACAGGCACAAGCAACCAAAAATGGGGTCTATTGACTTGTGCTGGGTGTCGGGGCTACTTTTCATTCCACTCACCCTCCGCGGATGAAGTCCACAAAGGTATACTCCGACTCCACTTTGAAGGACAGCAGAGTTACCTGGCAAGCACAAACACACACACGCACAGGCCATCACACAGATGGTGGACGAATGAACGGAGGAGGAGGACAATAATAACATCGGCTCCCAGAAGAGAGGATGGTAAAGAAAGAAAACAAGGTGACCATGAAAGTCAATGAGAGGAGCAGGTCCAAAAAAATGAAAAATAAATATTTCTTAAAAAGAAAAACATTGTTAAGAACATGGCTGCAAATAGGAACTGATCAGGGTACACTTACAGTGCCAGAATTTATGTATTTCTTCTTTTTGCCTTTCTTCTTGGGATTTAAAACCTATGGATGAAAGGAAAAGTCGTTAACTTAATGAGGAAATGATTGAAAAAAAAAAACTCTTTATACTGTAGAGGGACTTGAATGAGCATGAATAATTCAATTTATTCTGAAAGATGTTTAAATCTCTGCAGAGAGCATCCATCCATCCATCCATCCATCCATCCATCCATCCATCCATCCATCCATCCATCCATCCATCCATCCATCCATCCATCCATCCATCC
>NW_015151171.1:284029-295446 GCF_000732505.1 Cyprinodon variegatus
TCTGTCTGTCTGTCTGTCTGTCTGTCTGTCTGTCTGTCTGTCTGTCTGTCTGTCTGTCTGTCTGTCTGTCTTATAGCAAAACCCCTTTATTGGAGCTCACTAGGTCTAATGTGCTTTATGTGTTTTTTTTTCTTCCTTTTATCAACTCCTTCATGATTGATGAAAGCACTTTTGGAGTAATCTGGTTCCATTTTTTCTGTCGATAACAGCATTTATTCTGTTTTGAGTCCCAATTACTTAAAAAATTACTCAGTGTTTAACAGTGACATATCCACAAAACCAGATACAATTTGTAAGGTGCCAAATGTATTTCACATCAATAAAGTGGACACACAAGCCAGAATGAAATGAAAGTACAGTAAACAAAGTGTGTGTTTTACCTCATAGACATTGAACTGGTTCTGCCCCCGAGACAGCTCTCTGTAGCTTGTGGTGAACTCTCCGATGAAGTCATGGCTGCAGACATTAAACGTGAGTTCCCATTCACATGATTGAGCAGGAGAAAACATTTTACAAATGAAGAGAAGCTTATTTTCTTCATCGTTAACTCAGACTTTGCCATGCAGATGTTCACTATATTCTGAAATATTCAATTTCCTTGCTAATATAAATTTGCCATTCTGAAAATCTTTAAATATTTGAAAAAAAAAATAAAAAAATACACATGTGGCATTTAATTTCTTTCTAGCAATTAGGAGGGATAAACGTGAATCATCAGGCTTTAGAGTGTGCTGATTGACAAATGCTTTTACCTTCCATCTCGGTCCCAGTCAAACACGTCTACTTTTACAGTCCTAAAAAAGGAAAAGAATTAAACCTGAGAACAAAAAGAAACTTTTGTCTGTGAAAATTCTGCTAACCACATCTAACCACTGCTGTCAGTTAAAAAGAACAACAGGTTCTGGTTTTAAAGAGAGAACAAAAAATTCTACATCATTGTGAGCGCAGATGAAAAAATTACACATTCACTGAATAAATGATGAAAGGAGAGTAAGCGCTGGTTATTACAAGCCAGAGAGAGAAAAACATTATATACAGATAGCATAGAATACTGAAGAAATATCTTTAAATTATCATATATTACCACAAACATTATTCTAGCCTCAGGTTAACGGTCAGATGTAGAGATATTTGTTTCGTTGATATGAACAGCACTTTATTTTGCAGCTAAAAAATCATTAGCATACAGAGCAGGTAGAATACTGTAACATAAATCTCTCCCTGTAAATATTTATAGCCCTTAGTGTCTCCTCTGGGTGTTGAGTAAATTACCTTACTGAGGATATAATGTTAGAAAAAGAAAGAATGCAACCATGGTACATTTTTAGGAAAAACTTTCAATGTATTAGTTTTCAAATGTTTACTAGCTACCAAATAAAAAGGGAAAGAAACAAAAAGCCCTAAACAAAGAAATATAATGTCACCAAAGCAGGAGTTGGACTCATTTTTCCCCTTGAAACAGATCCAAGTTTAAGGATTTTTTGGACATGTAAAGGGCTGAAAGTATAAAAAACCTTTGAGTTAAATGTCATTATTCATTGTTTTGTTTTTTTATGTTGTCCTCCTCTGACTGTTAATATTGTGTTTGTTTGTTTTGAATATTACTATATTTTCAATTTAAAACTTTAGTGTTGGTCTTCATTCACCTCCCAGGCTCCATTACGAACCAGTCTTCTGATGCTACTAACCGTTCATAGTATTGTGAAGCTGAACAATAGCATTAAACTACACTTTATTCTGCTTTCCCTGCCTCCTTGTTCAAACATCATCATCTAACCCAGCATAGCACAAGACAGGTATGACTAATTTAAAGCACTGTTCAGAAAATTATATAAATATATATATATTTTTTTTCTTAGTGTTCATTTAAATATATTTGTGTGATACCTTAGTATACATCTGATTGATTTTTGGTAATCGGCTACCTTAAGTTATAGCCCCCCCGGAGAAAACTCCACCATCAGCCACTGTTTTCGATATATCTACTTTATGAAGGGGTCACACTAGGAGTGATTTAAAAATTCTGATAAAATAAGTGATTAAAAAAAAAAATAGGTGAATCAAATTCCTGCAACCCTAACCTAGCTTTGGAGACATTATATTTCACCTTTCTAGCAAGTCGGAAGCTAGAACTTGTCANGCAGATGAAAAAATTACACATTCACTGAATAAATGATGAAAGGAGAGTAAGCGCTGGTTATTACAAGCCAGAGAGAGAAAAACATTATATACAGATAGCATAGAATACTGAAGAAATATCTTTAAATTATCATATATTACCACAAACATTATTCTAGCCTCAGGTTAACGGTCAGATGTAGAGATATTTGTTTCGTTGATATGAACAGCACTTTATTTTGCAGCTAAAAAATCATTAGCATACAGAGCAGGTAGAATACTGTAACATAAATCTCTCCCTGTAAATATTTATAGCCCTTAGTGTCTCCTCTGGGTGTTGAGTAAATTACCTTACTGAGGATATAATGTTAGAAAAAGAAAGAATGCAACCATGGTACATTTTTAGGAAAAACTTTCAATGTATTAGTTTTCAAATGTTTACTAGCTACCAAATAAAAAGGGAAAGAAACAAAAAGTCCTAAACAAAGAAATATAATGTCACCAAAGCAGGAGTTGGACTCATTTTTCCCCTTGAAACAGATCCAAGTTTAAGGATTTTTTGGACATGTAAAGGGCTGAAAGTATAAAAAACCTTTAAGTTAAATGTCATTATTCATTGTTGGTTTTTTATGTTGTCCTCCTCTGACTGTTAATATTGTGTTTGTTTGTTTTGA
This sequence comes from Cyprinodon variegatus, assembly GCF_000732505.1. Lineage (NCBI taxonomy): Eukaryota > Metazoa > Chordata > Actinopteri > Cyprinodontiformes > Cyprinodontidae > Cyprinodon > Cyprinodon variegatus. Next base: position 286,822 of record NW_015151171.1, read on the forward strand.
ATATTACTATATTTTCAATTTAAAACTTTAGTGTTGGTCTTCATTCACCTCCCAGGCTCCATTACGAACCAGTCTTCTGATGCTACTAACCGTTCATAGTATTGTGAAGCTGAACAATAGCATTAAACTACACTTTATTCTGCTTTCCCTGCCTCCTTGTTCAGATATCTTCATCTAACCCAGCATAGCTTAAGACAGGTATGACTAATTTAAAGCACTGTTCAGAAAATTATATAAATATATATATATTTTTTTTCTTAGTGTTCATTTAAATATATTTGTGTGATACCTTAGTATACATCTGATTGATTTTTGGTAATCGGCTACCTTAAGTTATAGCCCCCCCGGAGAAAACTCCACCATCAGCCACTGTTTTCGATATATCTACTTTATGAAGGGGTCACACTAGGAGTGATTTAAAAATTCTGATAAAATAAGTGATTAAAAAAAAAAATAGGTGAATCAAATTCCTGCAACCCTAACCTAGCTTTGGAGACATTATATTTCACCTTTCTAGCAAGTCGGAAGCTAGAACTTGTCAGGGTGGATGATGAAACCTAGAATAGCTTGTTTAAACGGAAAGCAAAAAATAAAATAATGTCCTTTTTGTTCTACTGTATCGTCAGAGTTTTGACATATCTTTATGCAGATGTCTCAGTCTAGTTGTTTTCACTGTATGTATGATTAGATATTAATGAACAAACATGACCCATATGTTGAAATATGTAACTTTATCAAGGAGCTCTAATAAAGTGAAAGACTCTTCCATTCAACCAGTTTGAAGCACCTGTATGAAGCTTCATTTTGTTCTGCATGCAAAAATCTATGATCTGTGTGATAGCTGACTGTCACACATTAATTCATGTAGTGTTGTTCTATATCATGATTTTCATAACGGAATTTTTTTATTGTATTTACATATTTTTTTTCTACAAAAAGCAGCGTTCAGTTGTCTGATTCTTTGTTAAGCATGCAGTACTTTAACATGAAGGCCCGCACTAAAGGCAGAATATACAACACTTAACATTATACATGTTTTTGCTGTTAAAAAATGTGAGTTGATAATAAGTCCAATAATTAAAAAGTGGACCATGTGCTATAGAATGGACTATATGTAACACCAAGTGGCTATTCCACCAGTCAGCTCGGTTGGTGCTGATTTGGTATGTATAACAGACATCTGTGTGAACACTGAGTCAGTCTCAATAACACCAGTGCTGGTCCTTTGAACATCATGACCGACTGCTGGCATTATTCTGACCGCCTCAGCAAAGGACAATGTCAAACATTTAAAACTTGATTTTGAACTTTTTACATTTAATTAGATTTGTTAAAGATATGAGTGCATATTTCTTTACTATAAACTAACTACATTTCTCAAAATAGTTTATCTTGTGTCGTGTGGGATTGTAAAGATGTGCAAATATTTTTTCCAACCTGTCATAGTCACCGTTGCAGAGAGCTCTAACAGGGATAGTGAAGGGCTGCCACACCGGGTTCAGTGTATTCTTGATCACCTCCGTCTTGTGGCAGATAGTGAACCTGCCAGAACAAAAATTTGAGAAATGAAGCCCTTAAAACTTTTTTTTTTACATCTTTATTTCCCTCCGTTATTCCAAACAAAGAATTAAAACAGTTTTGTAGATGTAAAATAACTGATGTTATTACCGTATTAATAAAAACAAATTTATGGAAAAAAGTAACAACAAAAATACAAACACTGTGACAGGTAGTAAAAACTGAATAAGAAGAAACAGGCAGACGAGTCAATTTATGCCCAAAAAATAAACTGAGAATCAAATGTGATATTTGGTGTCACTGTGTGGTTCTCCAAAATGTAAAATCTCTGTTTTCCCAGAGCAATCAAGGCACGTCCCACATGGTTTTAAAACCCAGACTACGCATCACCAGTGTGGATGTTGAGGTTCAGTGCTTCCATCAGAGTTCCCTTTTAGTGATGGTGGTACTTTGGGATAATTGCCTGGAAAGGTCTCTAGCAACAGCCTTATCTCATGATCCGTAAAGTTGAATCCGCCTCAGCTTTTTAGTTAATAATGTTGAACTGAACACGCTGGACTATATGCATTTAGATATATGGAACACAAAACTCTCAATTGGATTTTACAGTGTTTGACTACTATGAGTATACAGCAAGTAAGTATTAAGCATATCACTGGTTTTCTCAGTATATTTTTTTATATATCTAGGTACATTAAACCTACAACAGAGGTAATCCAGTCAAACGCAGAAACCTAAACAGATAAGTCTATAAATTAGGCTATGTGTAATAAAGTGGAATGTGCAAGGAGCAGGGACCTTAGGTATGCAAAAATAATGTCAAAAGAGGTTCAGAGGCCAAATGTCAGATGGTTTAACATAACAAACATGAAAATGAGCTTAAATTAAACAAAACGAATTAGCCTATTTTTAAAATGTAAGGAGTATAAAGATGAGACAATTGTACAAAAAATTAAAGAGTTGAAGTAAAAATAGTCTAAAAAGAATTACTCTTGTAAAGTATAGATAGCCAAAGTTTCAACTTAATTAAGCAAATTAAGTATTTGTTCTTTATTACTTAACACCTCTTGTTATGAGTTTGTTGCAGAGAATTTTGAGAAACCAGGTTAAATGATGAAGACAAAGCTAAAGCTCTTAAATATTGCTGCACATACAGTACAATGTTTTCGGCACATTATCCCAAAAACATCATGCCAATAGAGAAGTACACTGCAAAAACAATCTAGAGATAAGTACACATTTCTTAAATTAAGTTTATTTACCCTTAATTTCAGTAGGTAAATAAGATAATTAGAAAAATGGAATTATTCATTTTTGGTCTCTTTTCTTAAAATGAGATAATCAGGTAATATGCACTACAAATATGACAATGCAATTGTTTTTTTCTTATTTTAAAAGTAATTGTCTCACCTCCTCAATTCTCGAAAAATGCAGTTATTTTAAGAAAACAACACTTATTAAGATTTCAATTTTTTTTGCAGTGTTTGTATGTACAAATATTGAGGTGTGGGCAATGACCCAGCAAAGTTTGAGCAGTTAAAGGATGGACGAATGGAAAAACGTACCCAGAAATGTTTTGTACAAATCTGAAGATAAAAACTGTTTGAATATGAATATTAACAATAATAATGAAAAGCAATGATGGACTGGTGGGTGCTTTCATTTGTATTGAAAAGAGAGTATGTGTAGTAATAGTGATCCTCTGAGTTACCAGAGCTTCAAGCATTAAGAACTGTAAATGAATGTGACCAGGAGGAGTCCATGTGCTACAGACAGACTGCATTACTGGTACTTCACAGAGTTTTAATAGAAGGTTTAATATTCCAACACTGGAATCACCCCCATGCACATTTTGGTCAGTGGGACAGAACCCCTGGAAAGGGATTCTGTCTCACTTTGGAGAAGCCCTAGGGATAAGCTAAACTTAAAAGCAGCCAACTAAAGCTTTGTGCTGGAGCTCTCCCTGTGAGTAAATAGAAAATTCCCTTTCTCCTCTTCTTTTGGACTCTGGAGTCATTCCCAAAGCACAACATATGAAAGCAAATCGCTTGGCAATCTAAACAAAAGCAAAACAGGGCCCATCTCAGACTCAGCTGTATTCGGTTTACGGGGAAACAGGGAGACCTGGACAGTTAGGTGAGTAGAAGGAACATTTCTAGGATCTCAATCTAGGCTCCATGTTTACATCAAACTTGTCGTTTAAAAGAAGAATTTGCTTGAAGTGTTTATTTCCTGACAGAATCTTTCAGAAATGTTTTGGGTGTTCTGCGAGATTCCTTGTTTGGTTCACATGTATGGAGGTGCTGTGGGATTAAAGGAATAAACACACACTAAGATGCATGTGAGACACATGATTTGCTGTTTTTACACATAATTGGACTGGTGCTGTTAGAGGTATGCAAATTCCTTGCAAATTGTTTCACATAAATATCTGTAATTGGTCAAAAAACAAACAAGGTTAGTACGTAACAGTTTCAGTGTAAGGAAGAAATATAATCCATTTGTTCAAATGTGAACAATTAGATTAACCAACATATCCTCACAATTTATACTTACGTTCCATCCTCATTACTGCGGTAAAACACCAGGAAGGGGTCAGACTTTCCAAAAAAGTCTTTCTTATCCAGTTTGTTGGCACACAACTGCATTGTGGCAATATCCTGAGAGAAAAGACAGAGCTTTTTAATATAATGCTTCTGATGCAAGTTATTTTCTAACAGAGCAACCTCTTCAAGATACTTTTTCACAATTAAAGCCAAAACTCTGTACAAAAGTTTAAAGAATTGTTTTTTAAAGTCCCTCTGGATGTACAGTAACTCACAGAGTAAAATAGGGCATCCATACTTAATTGACTGACTTATTGACTTTATTAATCTCATAGCGGAGAAATTAACTTACATCGTCTGAAATAGTCAAAAAGAAGAAGAAGGTGCCAAAGGAAGAAAATGTGCATGGGTGTATGTATACTGGTGATTTAAACAACAAGAAGCATCACTCTAAACACTTGTTTTGGATTGTTCCATAGAATCAGATAATGTATAGGAGAGAAAAATAAATCTTATTTGGCAATGTCTGCAATATATTCAAGGAGGCGGAGAGGGATCCCTTCATACATATGTATGAGTGGAAATAGCTGTTAATGAGGAGTCGTGTTTTTCCTGCTTCTGCACTGAGATGCCTGGGACAGCTGAGGCCGGAAGGAAGGAAGGAAGGAAGGAAGGAATTAAAGACAGATAAATAATTAGACCTTTTAGTTGATTTCTCCTGAGTGATGAGGGCATCATGGGAACCCAGGTTTGCCACTGACAGCAGTTGAATCTCGTTAGGAGCAAAAATCTCCCCGAGTACCAATGGTAAACACAGCTAAGATAAGCGAGTTCATATAATGATCTCATGAGCACACACATGCACCCACAGAAACAGCAATAGAAAGTCTCCAAGTAGCCGAGTGGCTGGCTGGAGTTAATACATAACTGTGTCAGGGAAACTGCAAAATTGGAGGAGAATATCGCCTCATAGCAGAAAAATCATCTTGACAGTTTATCTAAAACATATTTAGAGAAATGTGGTGAGCTTCATGCCAGTAAAACCTGATCTGTTTAACCTTGGATGGAGTAGGAGGTTTAGGGAATTCTACAATGAATTTCTGCACAGTGTTTATCTGGTTTGATCATGAAATATTAAGTCCTACGGTATGTTTGCATGTATTAGGTTGACTGAATGCATAAGGAGACAAATACAAACTATTAAATCAACTTCAATGCATATTCAGATAAAAATGCAGAATATTCAATCAGGATTTAGGATGTTTGTATGTGTGTGGGTGTGTTGATGTATGCGTTTGTGTGTACTGACCCTGCAGTTACTGAGCTCCTCCGCAGTCAAGATTATGACTCCACACTTCTTCCCTGGTATCCCGCTGAGAGCATAAAGAGAAAGAGGCCGAAAGATGTGGTAACTGTTTTTCTGCATGAATTATAAAAGTAGAAAACAGATGCCATTTATAGCTAAAAGCTATTATTTTGCCAACAGACAGCCCTGCATGCAGTTACTTGTTTCCCAGAAAAACTCACACTGGGACACACACTTACTCTGTTATTGGCAAGCCAATACTATAACTGGACTACAAGTGGAAATTAGGCAATAACCACACACAGCGTACAGTTTAATACAGAGAAAAATATATCTTGTTTAAAATGCTTTTTTATTCACAGTGTGGTATTAATCAGATTAAACACTTTAGGTCATTATTTTCAATGTTACAACACTAGAAATATCAGAAAGCTTAACTTCTGTCAAAGTCAAAAGATGCATATACATTTTTTGGTGTTTTATTTTTTTAGAATCGCTTCTTAAACTTTATGTTTTAGGAGTGATATAATGGGTGTGACATACAGCTTTCAATTTCTTTGGGGTTTAGATTACTGTACGTTTGCTTTAAATTTACTTTATTTTCCTCAGGCTACTAATTTTCAGAGTTGCTCTGAAATTAGTCCATTTAAAGGACCCCTTGGTGTCCAAGCTTTAACCTCCTGGCCAATATCAAGAGATGCTTCCATAATCTTTCGAATGGTTCTGGGCTATTTCAAGGTATGCGGATATGCACCTTTTTTTTTTCCATTTCTTCATGCAATAGGTCTATTTCCAGTCGCTTTAGACACAACTAAAAATTCCTCTAGTGTTCATAATCATTACAATTCTAAATTCCTGTTTTGGTCTCTTTTGTAAGAAAAAAAAAGGAGAAAGAGCTAAATCAATCCAATCCCAAATATGTCCTGACAGATACACATCAGCAGATGCAAAGAATGCGCTAGCGTGAGTTTTTGCTGGACCATCTGTCATTTGAAAATTCTTTCTTAAAGTTTAAGTCTAACAGACTTTTCAATATCGCTTAAAACTGTTTTACCTTTGTTCTGAAAAAGAGCCTCCACCACCTTCCTGCTTGGGGCTGAGCATCCCTATAAGTCTGATCCTAGAAATCCCCCCTATTAACATTATGTTTATCAACAGTCATTACACTATCTGACTTTGCTTTTAATTGCTCTGTAAATTACAGTTTTTATTGGCTCAAGATGAGTAAAGCTCACAGAGCTACACAAAAAAATACTTTTAATACATCCAGGAAGGATGACCAAACTTTTCAGAAATATATATATATAAAGTATTTAAATTTGTATTATATGCTTTTCCATGTCACAATCATACCCTATTTTGTGTTGTTTATGACTCAACAACTCAAGTAAAAAAGTAATAAGAACAAATAAAAAAGGATTAAAGTGTTTTAGGTATTTTTGCTAACCAGTGTACTTATCATACTGCTTCACCTTAATTTAACAGCAAACAAGACGCCTAAACCCTACTTCCTTGAGCACCCGATGGATGAGCATGGAAAGTACATACTGTTCTGTACCTTTCACAAAGAAAATGGCCTGAAAAAAGATTTATAGCAGTGCTGTCACTGATTAAAAAGGCATTTATTTTTAAAAACTTCTGTATTAAAAAGCCCTGCAAATAATATCCATACAAGTAGTGGTTAAAAACTCTAAAGGGGGATTTCAGTATTAAAAAATGGTAGATAAAGCAAATAATTAGCATTATGTTAAGATAATCTAACCAGATTTGAATTTCTGATGAGCATCTGATTGTAGAGCATTAATCCCAAACATGTATTTCTGATTAAATACAACAGCCTTTTGCTTAAAAAAATAAATAAATCAAAGAAAAACGTCCATCTGATGAAGTAAAAGACTTAGATGTAAATATATTTGAGAAATTGCAAATATGTTACCACTGCTTATACGCAACATATCAACACTGGTGGGGCACATTTTTCTAAGCTAAATGACTCATACAAAATAAAGTACAATACAACAAAATAAAGGTGTGCACTAATATGCATGAAAATTTTTTATATAAAGGTGTATTTATTTTCTACCAAGTGTTCAAGGCTAAATCACGATTATGTTTTTTTTTTTTTGTGCTTTACTTCTTTTGTTTTGATCCAATTTAATTGGCACTGCATGCAAAGCCTTAGATCTAAAAGAATGCGGAAAAAGTACAAGGTGACTAATCTGTCAAGGAGGAGAAGAAATTGGACAAAAACACAAAACTATCACCTAAAAAAAAACACGTGTACACCCTAAGAGCAGCCATAGGGGAAGGAGAAGTAGATGCATAATGGGAGCGAGTGGAGCAAAGTGAGAGAGGATAATTTCAAAGACACCAGGGCATAAAAGGGCCAAGGCTGAGTGCTTCTTCATTATTATTTTTAAAATGTAAGATGAGTGAAGACAGGAACAGAGAGTAAAATGAGCACAAAAAAAAGCTAGAGAAAAAAATAATTTTCCTATGAGGTATTTTCAACTCTGGCTTGACTTATCAGCAATTCATGCTGGGAAACTTTTTCAACCTCATGCCAGAACAATTGCAAGTACTCAAAAATAATTCTGTCAGTTGGGTGCAGTAAATAAGTAGGGTTGTGCCAGGAGACATTAAGGGCTGTGTCTGATTTAAAGGTTTCAAATTGATGCTAAACTAAAAGACTACTGTACCATTTTATGATAGGGTGTTTCAGTCATTAATAGCCTGAACTCCACTGTGTTTAATCCAAAATAAAAATACATATAAAGCGCTCATGTCTCATGTATAAAAGAGGGCAAAGTAATCATACTGAAAGTTTGCCGTGAGAAAAAATGGCAGCAGAAAATAATTCAAATCTACAAAGCCAAGTAACATGTAGCTGAACACTTTACTCTCATGCATCCAAAATGCATAAAAATATTCTTGAAATATTCTGCATACTACACATTTAAATCAGTATAAATATCCCTAAGCCACTGAAACATCTGTCCACATAACCAGAGAAACATTTATTTTAGGCCACCAAAGGGAAACTTTATTAACACACCTTAGTTAAAGGAATAGTACACCCAAAACATGATTAGCCTTCATTTTCTACTCACCCCCATGCTGAACAACACTCTGGAGTACTTTTTTTGATATCTCAAATGCATCTGGAGATCTGGGAGGCATAAGCGTCGTTAGACCTATTTAAGGGTGGCTTCAGTCACCCTTTCTTTGGCATTAGCCACCCTATAATTATTTTGC
>NW_015151171.1:297125-303378 GCF_000732505.1 Cyprinodon variegatus
GAAAAAATTAGGCGCGCGCATAATCTTGTACGGGCTGAGCCACCCTTGTCTCTTAAACCTAGAGACGCCCCTGCTGGGAGGCTTCTTGCTGTCTGCTGACATTCAAATAATGGAGGTCTATTGTGCCCGAGGCAGAAAGGTCCATAAAAGTCCACAAAAAACGTGTCAATATTCCTCCATACTGCTCGTCCAATGTATTCCAAGTGTCTTGAGTGGGTAGCGTCCATAATTTACTCGAAACGAAGTCCAGATTCAGACCCACCTGCTGGCCAATCAGGACCCAATCTTATTTAAAACATTTAAAAATTACTGCATTTACCTGTTAACATGGTAAAGCCCTTCAGAGCATCCAGCACCAGCCAATGAGCTGTGTCAGTCTGGGTTGCTGCTGCTAGCTACTTTTATGGCAAGCCGGGCGATGGGAAAGGAGATGATGAAGAAAAAAAGAAAAAGTGTGGACTGCTGGAAGAGGCGCTGATATTTAGTTGGTTACCCCGAAATAGAGTATTTATAACGAGTCCAGACTTTCTGTCCAACAACAGCCCAACTTCTGCATAACGCACGGCAGCGTAAGGCCCATGAAATGACGCATGCTGTTGATTTTTTTATTCCCTGCTATATGACTTACACTTCTCTGCTGCTTTCAAATTAATATCCTGAAAGGAAACAAAGAGGACAATTTTTCAATATGCTGGTGGAGCCAACCAGTTTATTTGTTTTATCTGAACTTATAGCTGAACAACACCAGTTAAATATGTAATTATAATTGTGCTGTTGAAAATTCCAATAATGTTATAAGTTACAATTAGCTAACATCTTTTATGACTCTACTATGATATCAACACTCTCTATAAGCTTAAATATCTCAGCCACTACACATAAATATCAGACATGGGCAAAAAGGGTGATATAAGTCCACTGGTAATATATACTATGATCCTTGAAATATAGTATAATCTTATAACTGTATAGCAAAATCTTGTGCACAATACTGTAATGAAAAATGACATGTTATATATTATTTAGCTCTAAAGTCATCAGCTTGTGGCTGAAAAGTTCAGTCAGGCTGGCTTCACACGTACTATGTAGGGTGTCCAATCCATCATTCATTTTACTGCTGTTAGTCCCCAACAATGATTTTGCATGCATATTGCATCTTAGAGCAGTTATGGAGAGTTGGTGGCCTGGCAACACTATTCTTCAGTTCTCTAAGAATGAGATTCGTCTTGGTGTTGGAACTCTTGGATCCACTAAAGAGGGGTGCTGTTGGTGAGACATACAATATTCAATCCCTGTTCTGACTGCTGACCTACATTCTGTGCTGCTGCTCAGGCTCTCTCTCCGTGAGCTAAATTCTCTAGTCTGTGATATCGCAAAGTTACTCCAACTGTCAGGAAGTACTTTAACATACAGCTTCTGCTGCTGTACTTTCTACTGGGCACTTGTTGCATTCACACAGTTTTTATTTCTGGTAGTAAAGATAGCCAGCCTAGGCTAGTGATAGATTAACATTGCTATGGCTTCTCTGTCTCCCCTGATTCATTTCTGACCCCCTCTAAATATCTCTCTCCTTTTTCCTGTTTTAACTACACTGTTATTACTCTGCCTCCTTTAGCGATAATGGTATGTAGTATTTTTTTTTAGCTCTGGAGGAAAGGGTGTCAGAGTTAGAGTCCTGGCTTTGGCCTGTTGAACATCCAGAAGTTGGAGCCACCAAGATCAGGGACATGTCCAAATAGTTGCCCTCCAACAATTCCTGAGACGCCAGAAAGTGACTGGGTGACAGTACACAGAAAGCTTAGTCCTACTGCAGATCTTGGCCCAATATCCACTATCCTTGGCACACCTAAGGCCAGGGCTGTCAACTCTCATCCATTGGGAGTGAGACTCGCGCATCTTAGTGTCTTCATGCGCTCTCACTCTTTATCTCCATTTTTTCACGCAAAAAAATGATGGACATTAAAACTCAACTCCATTTCAGTTATTTATTTATAGAAATACCATGCTGATTAAATTCCAGTCCACATGTTCAACACAACCTTAGTGCTAACACAGCAGGACATGACCGGTTCTGATCCAGTCCGTATTTTTGCACCAGCCGGTCTTCACTGTGCTGACAGCAGCAGAGCTTGACCTGAGCCAGATACTGAAAAAAGACCAGGATTTCCAAGCATTTATTAAGAGGTCTGAATCATATCTTATCTGGACTAAGATCAATCACTTTGTAAATTAATGAAGATTTGAAGCAAAGTATTTGAGTAAATATATATAAACTATGCAGCAGCTGGCTGAAATAATCAATGTGGAGAGAGTGTAGGATCACATCAAATGGTTTGTTTTCTCTACATCTAGAGCTGTTTTTTTATCACTTGTTTCCTCTAATTTAGCCAACTGATTCAGTCCCACATTTAGTCCATGTTTTGCTCACAAGTAAAATAATTATTGCTGTGTCTAGTAGGATAATCTCCGGTCGGATTTTAGGACTAATTAAACCAACAATAAACTAAACTAAACTCTTAAAGCTTTCAGATATGCCTCACAAACCCATAGGAGAACAGAAAAGAACCGTTGCATTTTATTTTTCAAAAGATCAGCCAAGAAAAGACCACCCACATACAGAGAGGATGTGCAGCACAACTCAGTTATCCAGGATTGATAGAGGAGGAACCAGAGGGATGTATTTAGGTCCATTAAATATGTTTAAAAACTTAATTTCTATCACATCTACCAAAATGAAACATCCACAGAAATGCTGTCTTGTGTCATGGTGAGATTCTATAGAATATAGAGCCTCCTTTAAGGTCTGATTTGTCAACTGTAAAAATGTAATAAGAAAATGAGTTACCATTTTTAATCCTTAGCTTATTACCAAATAATCATACACAGCACATTGCAAGTTTGTACTGTCCTCCAGGTCCTTACTCACTCACTTCACTTTGGCAGATCATTATCAGATAATGTAATAGTACATTTTAAAGGATCAGTTCCAGTTTTTTATTTCCTCTTTATCCATCCATTCATCCATCCTTCTTGTTCTGCTTATTCTGTCAGGGCCACAGTGTGACCAGTCCCTATCTCTGGCAGTCAATGGGCAAGAGGTGGGTTACAGCCAGTGGTGTAGTCTACATTATTGTAGTGGGTATACTGTGCTTAGAAATAAGCACGCCAGTAAGTGCAATGTAATTGACCATTTTATTTATTTTTAAGCATATTTAACATTGCTGAATTTCTCTGTTGCTTACATTTGAATCAATGAACAACATACTGTACTACAGTTGGCTTTGTATTAAAAAAAGATATAGAATCTATAAAACAGTACAACAAAACATGCTTAAGTATCAAGTACTACATGTAAGTACAGAAGCACTATGCAGGTTAAAACTGTGTCTATAAAATGTTCCAGAGATGTTTGATTTGAGGCTCCTTATGTTTTACTTGTCTTCTTGTTTCTGTTGCAAAGCGGTGGTTTCTTAACCATGTTGTCACATACTTCCTAGGTTCAAGAAGATTAACAGGAGGCCCATTTATACTGATCATCATGAGATGACTTATATATTTGACAGCAACAGAGAAGATCTTTTAACTGTACAGATATTGTTTATTAAGCTGAACCCTCTTTCACACTCAGCTGTGCTACATGGAATGGTTTGCATGCAAGTGATCAGTGGTTTAAGGTTTTCAGGCTCCCTGCTCTATCCTTTCTCTGCCCTGCAGCTATATTTGCTGTGATCAGGGGGAATAAAGTAGTTTTAATATGTTTTTTAGTGAGAAAATTCACCTGAAAACTTAATCAGTGCAGTCAGTTCATCCAGATTACCATCCTGCCTTCCAATATTATTTCTGTCGCAGCCGCTCAGACCCCCCCATAACGGCGGTGGGCTGTCAGTAGGAATCCCATTCAACAGCAGCCTATGGCCCGGTTCGCTGCGGCGGCTGGAAAGGGTTTTCATGAACGTAATCCAAACTGCAGGCACCAGGATAATAAAAGCAAACATGCTTTGTCGGCAGATTTCAGCATTTTCAGTTAATTTAGGCGTTAATAAACTGTTTCAGAGGAGTGATCATAGCGCTCTGTATCATCAGCGATCTGTCTGTCACCCTGCCAGCTCCCAGATCAGCGTCTCTGATTTGGTTGATGCGGCGCGTCGAACAGCAAAAGTTAAATTTTTCCTTCTCGAGCAGCAGTGCGTTTGCGGCGCGTCGTGTGCGTCAACTGCCCAAGAGCGCTGCGGGACTTTTTGCTGCGCCTTGACGCGCATCAACCATTGACTTTGCATGTAAACTCGCTGCTCCTGCTGCGCCTACTGCGTCCAGTGTGAACGCAGCATTATTGGGCACTTTTAAGTGGTTATACGGAAATTCACAAGCTTTTCCAATAGGTATACGCCGTATACCAGCGTATCATAGACTACACCACTGGTTACACCCTTGAGTGATCGCAGAGAGACCCCGGGCTAGGAATTAAATCCGGAACCTTCTTGCTGCAAGGCAACAGAGCTACAAAATGCGCCACCTTTTGGAAAGTTCACCACCAGCCTATGTATGAGGTTCAAATATGATAAAAAAAACCTTTGCCCGCTCTCACTGCCTTGTCCCACCTCTTAGTTAATGATGCAATTTTTCAAAAGCATGCCCTTTATAAGATCATTTTGGGGAAATAACCACTCACCCTCTAGCTGGCGCTATCTCTCAGCTCACTGATAAGGAGCATCCAAACAAACATGGATGAGCTAAGAACTAAGCCCAACATAAAGGTATGGCATGAGATGTTATCATGCTTCTCCAATGTAAGTTATGTATAAGCTGCTCATGGTGATCGGTAGTAGCTCCCAGTTAATGTTGGCCTCTGTCTTCTGTAATAATCCGTGGTCCTAGCCACCATCATTACGAATTCTGATTGGCTGCTATGGTTGCAGGTTGTAATGGTGGACAGGGGCATGGAAAGCTAAAAAAGCTCATTTAGAAAAGGGCTGAACCATTTTGTTTCATATTCTCTGCCTAATCTGAGAGTAATTTTCCTACAGAGAAAGCAAGAACATGCTCTGGAGGGCTCATAAATATTTTCTGTTTTCAAATCTGATATAATATCAGACCTTAAAAATGGTAAATATTTTTCCTTTCACAAAGTCCCTGGTTCACGGACGTGGGTATTTCATACATTAAAATATATCTTGAAATGCTTCCCCTTCAAAAGCATTTTTTTAAATTTAGGAAAAGCTTTTTCAAGAGCTTTTATAATTTTCATATAAGGCTGTCACATCAGTGAAATATAACAGCCAGATTGACAGGGAAAACCAGTGCAAGAAAACAGAGTGACAGAAGCTGAAAGCCAGTGATAAAATGAAAGGTTTATAAAGGGATAAACTGACTTAAGGTTATGAAGAAAAGATGGAGAATACTGTTAGCTATTCACACCCCGCTTCTAAATCCTTGGCCTTGCATGACGCACTTTTCAAATCGATGGATTCTCTCCCTCACGCTGACTCCCAGCTGTAGAAGCAGCAACAGTGAGCAAATTATTTATGACTTTACCTACTCAGTGTATCCAGCTGAACACCCGCCAGCCAGCCCACCGGATACACATGCGGCCTGGACTCTGGAGTATCCATTCCAGCCTTCATTGTTCCATAAGTGCAAAAACATAACTTCTAGAGTATTTAGCTGTTTTTTTACCAAGTGACTGCATCATCAGGAAAAAGGAAGATGAGAAACTAGAGAAATACCAGTGGCTCAGAGAAGAGCTGGAGAAAACCTGGAAGGTCAAGGCATCAGTGGTGCCCATGGTCATTGGGCACTAGGGGCAGTGACCACAAAACTTAAGGAGTGGTTAAAATAGATCCCTGGAAATACATCACACATCTTGGTCCAGAAAAGTGCAGTTCTAGGAACAGCAAAGATGCTGCGCAGAACCCTCAAGCTCACAAGGCCTCTGGTAGAGGACCCGAGCGTGGAGGAAAAAAGGCATATGGTGTTATTTTCGATTTCTTCAAACTGTAAAATCCTTGCAATAAACAAAATTATAAAAAAAACTAAAATGCTTTCTTTAAACCAAACTACGATGTTCCTAATCCACAGTGTGTCCATAAGTGGGCCGTTGTAGATGAAAAAATGCTAGGGCCTGGAAAAAAAAACAAACATATATATATATATATATTAGTGCTGTCAAAATTATCGCGTTATTATCGCGCTAACGCGAGGCCATTTTAACGGCGATAATTTTTTTAACGTGAGATTAACGCTATGTGGTTTTATG
>NW_015151171.1:304474-316159 GCF_000732505.1 Cyprinodon variegatus
TTTTTTCCTTTGGTCGACAAAGTAGTTCAACTCAATACTCTGTAGCGCAACCTTTGTTCCCAATGACAGAAGTCCTTTATTGTAATATTTCATCAGGTCTGCAAAGGATGTAACTGGTAATTTGGTCCATTCCTCCGTGTAGTTCTCTTCTAGAGCAGTAATGTTTTGGGTCTGCTGCTGGGCAACACAGCTTTTAAGTCCCTCCACAAATCTTCTACGGGATTGAGGTCTGAAGAGTGGCCAGGCCACTCCAGGACCTTGAAATCCTTTTTACAGAGCCACTCCTTCATTGTTTGAGCGTTGTGTTTGGGATCATTGCTTTGCTGGACCCATTCTTTTCCCTTTGCAGAAAAACATCCCCAAAACACAATGTTTCCATCCACAGTAGGTATGGTGTTTTGGAAATGCAAATCAATGCAAATCAATGCAAATCAGAACTCCTCTTCTAAGTTTGTCCCAAATTATCTTATTTTGGTTTCATCTTAGCATATGACATTTTCCTCTTGCATCTCTTACATTTGCTCCCCCAGCTGATTTATTAACAATAACCTGCTTAACTCACACAGCTTGTTGCAGATCTATAGTTTTCTTACAGATGTCCTTGGACAGTTCCTAAAACTTGGCCATTGATGAGTTGGTCTGACAGGTTCAGGCTGTGGACAGGTATATTTTATACAGATAAGAATTCAAACAGGGGACATTATTGCGGTAATGAGTGAACAGAAGAGTTTCTTTTAAAAAAAAGTTAAAGGTCTTTGAGTGCATTTCCTGTTGCTTGTTTGTGAATAACCAAATATTTTAAATATTTGGTCATTAAATATATTTTCAAGCAAATGTTTAATGTTTACTATAAAAAAAAGTCTGTTAAAGCCAAAATTATCCATAAGACATTACTATGGTAAATTTAAACAACTTTAAGCATAGTTTATAAGGTAATATATTGGTAGGTTGCTGTCCCCAACTCCAATCCCTAAATTTCAGTTTAAGAAAAAGTTAGTTATTTGACTTTTTATATATTTTTTTAATCAAAAAAATGTATATAATTTTCAATTATTTTAAGTGTAAAAAAGTAAACGGTTATGTTTTTTTTTTTGTTGTTCTGTATTTTTTATTTGCAAAAAAAAAAAAATCTTGTCCTTTGTTTTTTGTCACTATCCGAAATATCTAGTCTTTATTTAATAAGCTAAGACTGGTTTATGCCATACCTCAGATTTTATTTTTTTAAAGAAGTGTTCCTTTGTCCCTTACATGTTTTGGTGGGATGGTAAGTATCTATGTCTCTTTATCTTAAAGTACCGTATTTCCACGACTATAAGGCGCATATAAACACCCTATAGTGCTGTGCGCCCTATGTGTTTCTGCGGACGTTGTTGAGACCGCCATGAGAATGTTAAAGGGGGAAGTGTGAGCGTGGATTGAGTATAAAAGAACAGGTATGTGCTTTATGCAGAACATTGTTGTCATAACAACCCTGAAAACGGCAAAGAGACACGCCTATGAGTGCAATTTTTCCATCCGGACCAGGACTACAGTAGCTCAGCAACGTCCGGCGGATTATAATGAAAAGCTGGCGAGCTTCCACTCCTACTGCAGCAAACACATCGCCGACAAACGCATCCAGCCAAGCCACATCACCAACATGGACGAGGTGCCGCTCACTTTCGACATCCCAGTGAATCACACGGTGGAGAAGAAGGGGACCAGCACGGTAGCGATACACACAACGGGGTATGAAAATGTGTCGTTTACTGTTGTGCTTGACTGCCACGCAAATGGACAGAAACCGCCGCCTATGGTGATTTTTAAGCGAAAGACTTTGCCTAAAGAGACTGAGTGGCTGATGGAGGTGTATTTAAGGAGACCAAGTGTTTTTTTCCACGCATCACCATCATTGTTAATCTGTGACTCCATGCGTGCCCATCTCACAGCCGATGTGAAAAAAAAGGTGAAACAAATGAACGCTGTGCTTGCTGTTATTCCGGGAGCTCTGACAAAGGAACTTCAACCGCTCGACATCGGTGTGAACCGGCCGTTCAAAGTAAGGCTGCGAGCGGCGTGGGAGCGATGGATGACCGACGGAGACCACAGTTTAGCGAAAAAGTGGAAGGCCGCGCCGGGCAAGTTACGCCACAGTTTGCGGATGGATTGTAGATGCTTGGGCTAACGTGTCTGCTGGCACTGTTGTTCGAGCTTTCGCAAAAGCCGGCATCATTTCCGAGGAGCCGCACGGCATGGAAAGTGACTCTGAGAGCGAAGAAGGGGAAATTGGCATATCTGATTTAGCGCAGCTGTTTAATTCAGAAACAGAGGATGATGACTTTGATGGGTTTGATTAATACTTTGTAATAAATACATGAATAAAGCACAAACATACTCAGTTTTGCTCCCGCTCTATTTTTAAATACGCAGTAGAGGTATTTAAACATAGTAGAGGATATGTACTGGTATATAAAACCCTCGCCCTATAGTCCGGTGCGCCTTATGTGCGTGTTAAATACAGAAATGGCACACATAACTGAGACTGCGCCTTTTAGTACGGTGCGCCTTATGGTCGTGAAAATACGGTATGTTTAAACGTCTAAAAATCCCTGTGTAAATCCAGCTAATGTGTAAAGTTTAGAAACATGCTAGCAGAGCACGTGCTGATCAGCCTTTCTAAACTAGTCTCAATGTTATCTTAATTGGCAATGCCGGAAACATGTTGTAACATTTCATTAATGACACTGTGTTTCGGTTGTGAAAAAATAAAAAAACTCCTATCACTGATGGCGGAAGCTCTCCTTCTAATGTGAATGAACCCTTCTGTTTGTGAGTCCAAACATAGAACAGCTAAAGGAATGGGAAGGAATATTTGCTGAAATGGCAAAAATGTATTGAGCTATAAATGAAGACTGCATCTTTAAGTCATTAATTCCAGTTAGTTCCATTAGTGCAGTGGTCGGCAACCCAAACTCTTCAAAGAGCCATATTGGAACTAAAAAATAAATATGTCTGGACACGCAAAAACATAAGAGTCTTACGTGTTGTCACATGACAACACTGGCTCTAAGCTTCTTTGCCCACTATAAAAAAGGACTACGTGGGCTTAAATATATAATAAGCATTCATGATTAAATGTTTATCCTGGAGCAAATTTTTACGTTATGTCACTATTCTGCTGTATGATATTCATTGCTTTAAGTTTAAATTCCATAGAAGCATGAGGTGACAGAGATGCAATGAATTCTCTAACCGTGCGGAGTTCACCGATTGCCGCTTCACCACCCGGTTTGTATGTATTAGGTTTTGTTGCATTGATGAAATTATATAAACACGATAAAGAAATCAGATTTTTCACATACCTACAAAAGAGCTCTAACTGTTCAAACTTTGAACGGTTTTCCATGATTGCAACATAAATTGGAAGCAGTAGCGAAGTTTGGAGAAACAATCCACTTCTCAACTATATCTTTGCACCCCTCTAATTTATCCAGAAGTACTGCAATCCCACTTTTTCTCTGACTCTAACTTGATGGTCGGCTAGATATTCAACATGCGTTCCCTGAAAATGCCTTTCCAAATGACTCTTTTTATTACTTGACAGCTTCTCATTACAAAGCAAACGTCCAGGCAATCCTTCCGCGTGGGTAATGAAAGCAAATGATTCAGTCCATTGTTCTTTGAATCCTCTGTTCCCATCAGCTATCTTCCTATTTTTTTCCCTTTGGGATCCGTTACTCATGGCTTAAGTCTTTGTTGACAGAAATGTTTACATATATTGTTTATATTTATTTATCATACAATTTTTTACAGTATTGTAAAATAATGAATATTTGTTTGACCTCATGCAGCCCACATTAAAATAAACAAACAAACAAAAATCCATCTTTTTCCATTGTCATACATTTTTGTAAAAGCTCAAGTGAGCCGCAAGGGAAGCATTTAAGAGCCGCATGGAACTCTGCAGCCGTGGGTTGACTTCTTAAAATGTCTCAAAATGAACCGCACCCATGTCTTGCTGTCTTCTATCACAAAAAATATTAACAAAAAAACATGGACATAGTCAAAAAATCTCTGGGTTATGACAGCAATGGTCAGATATCAGCAGGGGCCTTTTACTCAAAACCAAGATAAGAGATTAAGGCGGGATTTTCTTAATATCTTGACTTACTTCAGCCTCAGCTCAATTTGACAAAAGTGGTAACACTTAAGTTACCTGTTCCAGACCATGCTGGCAGACAGACAGGCTAAGTTAATTCTGATGCCTTATCTCTTCAGTAAGTGCCATGCAAAAAATATTCAAATTATATACTTTTTAACAGACCTAGTACACTATTTATTTTTAACTTTAGGGACATAACCGCACAATATAGGTATCAAAACGTCTCAGTGTCATGATGAGTGCTATTAACTTTATTGCCGTCTGGAATTACCATGGTGAAGCAAGCCGCAAAAAACACGCCCCAAAAATCCCATAGGAAGGAATGGGTACAAGGGAGATCTAAAAATCCTCTATTAATATTTTTCTAATATATTTAAAAGTTCAAGCTTTAGAATGTATTCCAACATAAGAGCAGCAGAAGTGTTTTGTCTGTGCTTGTCATGGCAGAGCAGGCCAGATGAGTTGTGAACCATAGTGCCAGATGGCAGGTTACAGTACTGGGGGACAAGGACCACAGGGGACAGATGGTGACATGGAGATGTGTTCATGGGTGTGAAACAATATTAGAGGAGATAGACTTGGCAGGGGTTTATAGTTGATTTAGGCAGACGTTCTCCATTTGAGTTCAAGAAATCACTTTGTGGCACTTTGTCTATGGCAAACTTGCTTCTGTCAGTCTTCACAAAGGCATATGTGGCTAAAGTGTACCTTACCACCATCAGTGGATGAATGTGTATGTGAATGGGTGAATGAATGAAAATAGTGTAAAATTCATTCCCTGACTTGAAATGACACTTAATTAGACTATTTGTCATTTAATACTGCATTTTTATGTTTGATCTTATATTGTTTTTTTCATACTAAAGTAATTACACATAAATTTTAAATCAAGCTTATTTCTATAGGGATATGCTTCTTTCACTCATTTTTCTAGTCGTCAAACTTAAAAAATTCTCAAACTGTCTGTTACACATTCAGAGGGTATCCATGTGTGATATTCTTGGTAGAAAAAAGGTCTTGTTGCTCGCACCATATGGGAAGCTGAAAATGCCATAAGAATAGAAAAAAATGTATTATTTGTGACAAACTGTCACAGCTCAGAACAGAGGACACAGTATTAGACAGACAGTGGGATTACTCAAAAAGAGTTTAGTTAAAAAATGAACTGCGGATCTGCAGTAGCAGCAGCTAGGATGTCTAATTCAGGAATCTCTGCAGGAGAGAAACACAGGTTAGTTACCTCGATTGTCTGATGGAGGACGATTATGAAACCATGAGTCCCTAACCTGGTTTTAGAGTTCAGTCCGTGCCCAAAAAAACGAGGTTGATTCCAACTGGTCACCTGACAAGGCACAGCGGATATCGCATAATTGTCAAGAGTTCCAGATGCTGAAGCCTTAAAGACTACAAAACTGACAGGAGATCAGATCCAAGCAAATGAAGGAAGGCAGGACAATCCAGAGGGAAATGTCAAAGCCGGTGGTGAGGACGTGCTCAGGATTCAGAACCAGAAGATCAGAGGTCCAAAAAGGTACTGAAGGGAAATACAGGTAGAAGTCAGGAAGCAAATCCAGGTTCAGTCCATAGGCAGAATCCAGCAAGTCTGAAGCAAGGTCAGGCAAAACGGATCAGAATAGGGCCAGGCAGGCTCAGAACTCCAAAAGCAGAATGGGTCAGGTAGGCTAGAGAACTCTCACCGAAGGCTAGAGAATACTCTGGCACTGATGACTGGTCAGTGGGCTGGTTAAATAGAAGCTTGAACAGGTGAATATGATAAGCAGTAATGAGAAACTAGGCGGAGCTAAGCAGAAGAATGAAATGAGTAATCAAGCCGTTCATCAGCACCAAGATCATGACACAAACAGCTTAAATGTTTGTGCTGTATTTCCAGCAGATGGAGCTTGACTCATTCCCTTTTTTGTGTGTACTGAGAGACAATCCTTTCTCTAGCTCTCGTTTTCCAGGATCTGTGTAAGGACAGCCTGATTAGGTTTCAGCTGTTTCGGTTGATTATGCTCATCTCATAATTTGTTTCTCATTCGTGACCCAGCCTGTTATGCCTTTTATGTTATGTATAGCCATCCTACCATACAGATTGGATAAATTACTTAGGAAAAACTAGGAAGCCAAGCTTACCTCTCTATCAGAACCTTCGCATGATCCCCCAAATGCCATCTGCCTCGGTCAATTCAATTCTGAGGGACAGGTCAGTGAAGGCTTTCCATGTGTTGAGGGTTAGGTGCACCATATTAACAGCCATTATGTTTCATCCCAGCTCCACACTTTATTATTTTAGTACCAATTGTACACTGCTATCAGTAAACCTGTTGAGGAAGGTGCATTCATTCCCTGAGACTGAAACTTTTCAGCCTACATATCAGATTTTCATCACAGAAGAAAAACATGACCCTTAATTATAAAAACAACATGGTTTGGCTGTTGGAATACTTTATAAACTTGTTTTAGCAAGATGGAGGAAACTAAGTTCAGGCTAATCCTGAAAGAAAAACTGTTCTGGTGTTTAATATTATTAACTGGACACTGGGGTACAGCTTCCCCGCCAGCAGGAAAACTAACGTAGAAACAGTTTACAATTCAAATGACCTTAAGCTAACTTGTAATTAAGAATGGACAAAAACATTAGTTTCAGTTATGAAATTAGATTTTTTTTTTTTACTGTAGCAAAAGCTGGATGGATAAACCTAAATGTACACAACAATTTATAGGTCTTTATTTGTAATTAAACATTTTAGAATGTATAATTTTGATTCCTAATCATAGTAATGAGCTATTTTGTGTTGGCATTGCTCATGAAATCACTTTAAAATAAACAAAAATTCCAGTTGCATAACAAAATAAAATAGTAATAAAAATAATTTTACACGGTATTGTAATAAGGTAAAGAATTTTCAGATAAATATAATTGTTGAGTCAATCTGAAAAATCCATTAGCTTTTGATTGAGCATTTGGCAATTCAGCTCGCAGCTCATCAATCATAGTAACATAACAGTTGCTGCTGTTTGACAGTTTTAGCTACCCCTCACAGAGCAGAAAATGTGTTATTTTGTTGGCCTGACAATCTTTTCATTCATTATGGTTGTTTCTGTTCTATATTTAACCTGGCCTTTGTCTGTTGCTTGAGTTAGTAAGCAGAGGGTATCCAACTAACGGTCCACAATCCCACACCTTGGCCTCTGACTCCTTGTGCCAACATATTAAAAGTTGTCATACAGCAGAAACCTCCAGAAGCACAATTTCATCAGAAAGATTTTTGTCAGCTCAAAGGAGACATTATTGTATTCATCTGTATGGGGATCTTATTGCGTTCACATTGTCGGTCCTGATGTGGCTTTTCTTCTTTTTTTTTTGTTCTCTTGACAGCTCTAAGAGAATATGATAAGTACTGTTTTTGTACTTCCTAAACATAGATACAGATTGATTATGTGGGTGTTTTGGTTTGTCACAGGTCGAGTTTCTCTAGACAAACATCAGTATCAGTTTTAAAATACCCCAGGAAGGCTGTCCATATAACATACATTGCTCAGCTCCGCATTTATTTCCAGATTCCCTCTTGTTTTTTTCTAAAGGGGTGCATTTTAGATCACTGTTATACTTTTGCCTCCTCTGCTAATAGCCTCCTTGGGTTGCCATGGCAACACACAGGTAAGTGGAAGGAGTGCTTCGTTCACCATGTAGCATGAAGCCCGTTTCTAAAACTGTTGACCTATAAAAATTGACACCCACCAATGTGGAGAAGCTGCTGGTTTTGTGTCCGAATGGTCAACAACAGCGCAAGGTGAGGAATATTTAATAAATGATGCATTTTTATTATTCTTTTTTTTTTTTATAAAGATTGCTTTTGTCTAAGCCTTGTGTGACTATTTTTTGTTCCAGTAATAAATCATGTCCCTCAGAATACAGTAACATACACAAGCTTCAGCTTAGATAGTTAACACAAATCTGTCCCCTTATATCCTAATGAAGTTTGCCTTCCTCACTGCACACGGCAACTATTCTTTCACTATTCCTTCAGCTTAGGTATTTCTCCTCCCTCTTCCTTTTTCTGACTGATTATGCTGTCTGTCACACTGACATGCCACCCGTCCCCTCTCCATCCACCCTTCGCCTTCATCTCCCCCTGATTTCCTTCCCTTCTGGGCTTATGCTGTGACTGATCTATCTGAAGAACCAGACAGCTGTCTATTCCCTGTAGGCAGCCTTCAAAAACTCTGACCATATGGCAAGAATAGTCATTGAGCTCTGCTGGTCTCTTATTGTTTTGTTTCCCTTTTTGTTATCCCCTCTGCTTAGTTTCTATCCTGTACTTTTATGTTAAGCTGACAAGAAAGCAGCTGTTAACATTGTTGTTATTACAACTATCTGAAAAATGATTTGCCCCTCATAACCTCCAATGTAACTAAGAGAAAGAAGAACCAAGTTGGGCAAATGTAGAAAAAGTTCTATCCTCCTTTAGCTGGCAGTGCCATCAATGGCAGCAACAACTGAAATCAAGAATTTGCAAGGGCTGCTAAGCATTAGTGGGGAAATGTTGGGCCATTCTTGTTTAGCCTCACTAAAGGGGTTGGACGGCTTTTTTCAAGGGCATACAGAAGCATCTAAATCCTCTTCTAGTTAAGACTTTAACTAGGCCAGCAAACAACATCTTTTTAATAGTTTGTTTTTTAATCAATCAATTTTGGACATTGTTAATGGGCATTAAATTATTGGACAGCTACCAAAGAGTTTATTTGCACCAGAAAATTCCTTTAGTCCACATGTTTGGCCCAGACAAACAAGTGTTTATTGTGGCTATGACATTGAGCTTTTTGCAATCTAACTTAATAGATATACATATTTATACACTTGTGATGTATACATAGTGATGTGCTCTGTATGCCTTAATCCACAACGTTTCTGCAGCAGTGTATTGCAATAAGAGACAGTGAAAATGGTAGGACTTTAGTACAACATTCATTACTGTATCAGGCCCTACTATCGTGGCTTACGAGGTCAAAAAATGCTTTCTTTTTCTTCTAGCTTGATTAAAGTCTGTTTGTTTTAACTTTATCAGCCTGTTTGAAATATGTCCAAGATCACCTCAAAAAGTGGGTAATTTTTCAGATGTTTTTTTTATTTATTGTCTGTAGAATTGGCCTTTTTTCAACAAGAAAAAAGCCTTCTATTTATTTTTTCTTTTTTAATGGGCATTCCTCATAATATGATTCCAAAAGTCATCAAAAGTTGTATTCTAACATCTTTCTTTTGTCTTTAGTCAGCTATGCACACTATTTTTAACAGTGCATTGTGGGAAATTTTGAGTCCATTACTCTTTTTCTTTTTTACCAGTCATATAAAATGGTGCAATCCTGTATAGTGCTCTATTTTTTTCAGTCTCTTTCTTATGCTTAAATTTGGGTTATTTTGTGACCTTTAGTAAAGTCTAGATTCAGCCCTACTAACTGACCACTATCTTAACCCAGTTATAGCCGCAAAACAGAGAGCCTCTACTGGTGCCTCTACTGGAAGCCATCCAAAAATGCTTCCACAATAACCCTGACCCCTCCAGACCCAACTGTGAAATTCTGGAACTTCTCTGGCTAAACCTGGAGAGGAATGACTTGAAGGGATGACCAACAGTTCTGCTAAGTCAAGAGCACGGCAAAGGGAAAAAAGGTTTCCCCCAGCCTATGTCAACATCTGCATGGCCAAAAAGGAATGGAGGGCTTTTCCAGAAGATCCAGAAAATACTGTAAGCCTATTACAGTTTCTTGCATGTCATCCAGGGTATCTGGAACCACAGCCGAGAGGATTTACATTCCTTCATCCACATCCTCAAGAGCCACCATCCCTCCATCAAGGCCAAACCCACAATTAGCCCACAAGAAGTCATTTTCCAGGACACCATTACATTAAAGTGCCCTCAGTTCGACAACACAGGTAAACTTGACAACAAATTCTACTTCAATCCAACTGACCCAAACACACAACTCAACAGAACCAGCTTTCACCTCAAGCACACATTCAAAGGCATCCTAAAGTCCCAACTTATCCACTGGCTGGAGGAAACATTGATTTGTGTTTACTTTTCTCATGGATGTAGCGCCTCAAGGCAGTGGCCAAAAACAGCTCTCTACAATTCCACGAAATATGCTGTTAAAAATGCTACAACCCAATCATAGATTCAGCATCTATGATCTCAAATGCCTGCTGGAGCTACGGTGAAAATCTGTTTTAAATACAGACACTCTTGACGGTTTAAAAAGCTGCTGAGGGCTACAGATGGATGTAAACAAAGCAACAGCAGGCTCCCTTACCATGCTCACTTACCAAAAAAGGAGATATGTAACTGCTGCGCCATCTTTCTGACGGAATCTTGGCTGCATCCAGCAATAGCCGACAATTCTATTAGCCTGGAGGGACAAACACTATACCCCGGCGATAGGAACAAAGAACTCTGCGGTAAGACTCGGTGTGGCGGGCTTTGTGTTTGCATCAACAACAGCTGATGTAAAAATGTTACATCGGTTGCCAGCTTAAGTTTCTGAGTGTTAACTGAATACTTTTCTATCAGCCCAGAGAGTTTAGTGTGGTCAGCATTACTGCTGTTTATGTCCCCCTCCCCAGCGCTAACACAAAAGATAATAGGAAAACTCTATACTAGGCTATCTCTGAGCTCCAATTTGCACGCACAAAGGGCATTTTCATCATTGCTGGGGACTTTAACCAGGCTAATTTGAACATGTGGACTTTGCGACTCGGGGTGAAACCACCTGGTTTACTCTAATATCAAGATGCATTCAGGTAGGGCTTGGTATTGTTCAAAAATTTTCGGTTCCGGTACCAATACCGATACCTTCACTTTGATATCGGTTCCTGAACGATACTTTTTTCGATACCAGTTTTACAATATCAATTCGAAGAAAAAGAAAATTACACAACATAAAAAAGTAAAAATTTTATTTTAAGTTCTGATTTTTCCATTTACATTTTTCCTCTTACATAAAAAAAAAAAAAATTCAGTGTCTAATATTCACTGTTACATTGTGAGGACCTTTTTACTTAGCAGTTTTCCTTTATAAAAATGACCATGTCTGACAAACAAGCCCGTTGAATTGGATCCTACTGACAGCGGACCGCTGGGGGTCTGAGCGGCTCCGACAGAAATATTGGAAGGCAGGATGAACTGACTGCACTGATTAAGTTTTAAGGCAGATTTTCCCACTTAAAAACATAATAAAACTACTTTATTCCCACTGATCACAGCAAATATAGCTGCAAGGCAAATAAAGGATAGAGTAGCTCCGCCCAACACGCGTCAGACACACTTTTGCACCGCGCAGCCAGAGCAGCAAAGCTTCTTCAGCCGCGCATCAGAACTAACTGGTACAAGCAGCAAAAAAGGAAGCAGCAGACGCGATTTTGCTGCCCTTGCTGCGTCCAGTTTGAAAGCAGCATGATCCGCTCTGGCTTTGCACTGCCCACGGGCTGCTGAGAGGAGGATGGTTGTGCCGGCTGCGGTCCGCTCTTCTTGCAGTCAAACACC
>NW_015151171.1:317570-320601 GCF_000732505.1 Cyprinodon variegatus
CTTGACGGTTTAAAAAGCTGCTGAGGGCTACAGATGGATGTAAACAAAGCAACAGCAGGCTCCCTTACCATGCTCACTTACCAAAAAAGGAGATATGTAACTGCTGCACCATCATTCTGACTGAATCTTGGCTGCATCCAGCAATACCCGACAATTCTATTAGCCTGGAGGGACAAACACTATACCCCGGCAATAGGAACAAAGAACTCTGCGGTAAGACTCGGTGTGGCGGGCTTTGTGTTTGCATCAACAACAGCTGATGTAAAAATGTTACATTGGTTGCCAGCTTAAGTTTTCTGAGTGTTAACTGAATACCTTTCTATCTGCCCAGAGAGTTTAGTGTGGTCAGCATTACTGCTGTTTATGTCCCCCCCAGCGCTAACACAAAATATAATAGGAAAACTCTATACCAGTCTATCTCTGAGCTCCAATTTGCACGCACAAAGGGCATTTTCATCATTGCTGGGGACTTTAACCAGGCTAATTTGAAGACTGTGCTCCCTCATTTTTACCAACATGTGGACTTTGCAACTCGGGGTGAAACCACCTGGTTTACTCTAATATCAAGATGCATTCAGAGCAGCTCCCTGCCCCCAACTCCGATCATCAGATCACCTCTCTGTCATGCTAATCCCTGTATACAAGCCACAGCTAAATCAGGGCTAAACAGACAGTTAAAGAGGTCCGAGTGTGGTCTGAGGGCGCCATGGAGAAACTTCAAGACTGTTCTGAATGCTCTGACTGGAATATCTTCAAGGCTGCAGCAACATATGACAACATATTAAATATAGATGAGTATGCCATGACTGTGTCAGCCTACATCAACAGATGCATTGAGGATGTCAGCATCAAAAATAACATCACCACCCGGGCCAAACAACGACCTTGGATGAATGGGGAGGTTTGGAAATTGCCAAAAGCATGAAGTCAGGTTTCAAGTCTGGTGATAAAGAGGCACTGAGGACAGCAACAAATGCTGACTTCTTTAAACTGAACAACTTATTTGGAAGGTTTGAGGCACTAGCACTCCAGCAGTGAAGGTCTTTCCACACCAGGGAGAGGAGGCGCTCAACCTGGACATAGCGGAAGTGAGAACAACTCTAAGGAGGGTCAACCCAAGAAAGGCCCCAGACCCCGGCATAACATACCTGGGCAGGTGTACAAGGAGTGTGCAGATCAGCTGGCCTCACAGACATGATCCACACCTTGCTAAATCATTCCATAGTGCCAGCATGCTTCAAGTCTGCCACCATCATTCCGGTCTAAAAAAGCATCAGGTCACTGAATGACTAACAGCCTGTCACACTGACTCCAATCATAATGAAGTGCTTCGAAAGGCTGGTTAAATGACACTTTGTCTCCAGTCTGCCACCAACATTCGACCCATTCCAGTTTACCTACTGGCAGAACTGCTCCACTAAGGACGCCATCTCCTCCGCTCTTCACCTGAGCCTGGCACACCTTGAGGGGAAGAACACCCTCATAGGGATGCTGTTCCTGGACTTTAGTTCAACTTTCAACACTTTCATCCCACAGCATCTGATAGAAAAACTGGATCAGCTGGGGTTCAATACACCCCTTCTGCAACTGGCTGCTAGACTTCCTCACTGACAGACCTCAGTCAGTCCAGGTCTGACAGAACACCTCTTATGTCATCACCCTAAGCACAGGCTCCCCTCAGGGCTGCATCCTGAGTCCCCTGATGTTCACCCTGATGACACATGACTGAGTCCCCAGGTTCACCACTAATCATATTGTGAAGTTCACAGATGATACCACGGTGGTGGGCTTCATCTGAGACAACAACGACCAGGACTACAGAGAGGAGGTGGAGCATCTGGTGGGAATGTGCAGAGACAACAACCTGATCCTGAATGTGGAGAAGACGAAGGAGATCATCGTTGACTTCAGGAAGAACCGGCCTAACCACACTCCACTGCTCATCAACAGCTCAGCTGTAGAGATGGTCAGAAGCACCAAATTCCTGGAGGTGCACATCACAGACACCCTCACCTGGACTGTAAACACCACGTCACTGGTCGAAAGGGCAAAAAATTGAATGTACTTCCTGAGGAGGATGAGGAGAGTCCCTCTTCCCTCCATAAAAGATATTTCATCCCAGTGCTGTGTATCCCGAGTCTGTGTCATCATAAATGACCCCTCACCCCCCCACTATGGACTGATCTCCCTGCTGCCCTCTAGGAAAAGGCTTCAAAACATGCGATGCAGGTCCTGAATATTGTATAAAATGGGGTTAAAAAAAAAGTCTTAACATTTTATCACTGCTGCACCTTAGAAATGAAATGTCTTCAGAGCTGTACTGCACAAAATTTCATTTTATATACACTCTGTGTGTACAAAATGACAATAAAGTCTGTCTATCTCTAAAAGTCTAAGTCTACTACCAACAGATCTGATCCAACATAGAGAGGACAGGGAGCAGGCCACCAGGATCCTATTCAGGGCTCTCCTTAAAAAAAAAAGGCTTTTGAGATAACTCCTCAGGAAGACCTAATCAGAGACTTTTAACAAAGAACCAACAAATCCCAGCAGAAACAAACTCCCTACTTTAACTTCACAACCCAAATCCACAGGGTGATCAAAAACAACTTTAATCTTCTCCAGCAGATATATACACACACACATATATATATACACACACAAACACATGTATATATATTAGGGCTGCAACTAACGATTATTTTAAAAATCGATGAATCGGCCGAATAAATGTAAATAAATGTTTGTGTTAAAACTACGCAAACTTACATGAGAAATGTAGCTGTACATCCACAAAATATAGGGAACTTTGTTTCATAAAGCGCAAAAAAAGACATTTTTGTTTTTAAAAGCCCCTAAGGGGCTCAAACAATAGGTCCCCCCATTTCAACAAATTAGGTTTTTTTTAGACTAGAAGAGTTCTGCCTTTTAAGACAGATAGTTCTGTATCTCTGCAAATAAGCCTTAAAACAGATATATGTAAACATCCTGTCTGGTAAATTAGGCCATGAAAACACAATATCTAAGTTTG
>NW_015151171.1:321415-322452 GCF_000732505.1 Cyprinodon variegatus
ATTTATGACTTTAGACTTGACTTGAAAAAAACGTCAGATACTTGTGACCTTATGTGGACTTTTAAAACTGTCTCAGGACTTACACATTACTTAAACTTGCTTACCTTAAAAGACTTGATCTTACCCAAAATCTAAATTTTAACACTTCTATTATTTAAAAACTGTGCGCCATTAATATATTTTAGTCACTCATAGTAACAAATGCTGGCTGTTTCTCTGTGTTTCCACACTACAGTATGTACTAATCTGTGTATGAGCTGCAGTTCCAAATATCAGCTAACCTAAATAATAAATATATGCTTCCAATTGTAGTGCTAGGTACAAACACTTCAAAGTACTTGACAAAACAAGAAATGCAATAGGAGACATAAGTAGTTATAACTGAGAGATAGCTGTCATTTGCTAACCTAATTCTATTAGCAAATATTTGGTTACACTGGTTTCATTTCATGTTGAGATAAAATCAGATTTTAAAAATAACACTTATAAATAACACTAATAACATTTTCAATTACTTTGAATTTACAATTTACATTGAATTCAACTTTTTTTTTTAAATAAAACTTTAAAGTGGAAGGTTCAAACTTGGGACTTGATAATAAAAAGTCCTGCCTCTTCACAAGGAACATTTACCAAAGATTGCTTTTTTTATTATTGTGAAGGTGCTTCAAATGTGTGTAAAATATGAGCAAATCGAAAAGAGGTTTAAGCATAATGCTGCTTAGATTTTTTTTTCCCTTTATGCTTTCACAATGATTTAGGAGACTGAGCCATATCAGATATTGCCCACATTAGAAAATCTCATGAGTGAAAAATGACTCGCATGAAGGAATGCTCGGTCAGTGACCTTAATGGCTCCAACCTGAAACTCCCAAACCATTAGCAGAACTCAATAAGCCTGTTGGATAAGAATGAAACGCAATTAAGAAGAAGGAAAAGATCCCCATTTGCATAAATTAACCCATATAGATTGATTTGGGCAACTGAGAATCTACACCTTTATCATCTTTGTTGTTATTAATATGGGTTATTATGTA
>NW_015151171.1:323935-325775 GCF_000732505.1 Cyprinodon variegatus
GTTCTGAGCAATGCATCTGTAAGAATTCAAAAGTACCCAGTGATCCAATTTGTAGTCCCCTTCTGAAATTCAACTTTAATCTACAATATGTTTGTGTGTAATATATCTGCTTATTTAAGACTGTAAAGACCACAAAAGCAAGCAGGGAAAATGAGAAGTGAACTACACTGCAGAACGGAGCCATCTGGAAAGACCTTTATTTATTCAATTCTGCTTGCTTAAGGGGCATAATTACATCATATTTTTAATTCTATACACCAGTAGCTTTCTAGAGTTGCTTTGAAATTTCTTAAACAGTACAGAAACGTGCTAGTGTATGGTCTGTTATTTTGTGTTTCTCGTTCTGTTTTTGCTTTGTTTGTTATTAAAAAAGCCCTACATGTGTATTTACAATAACAGCGGAGGTACAATACTGAACATATACGCCAGTTGTGAACCAGGAGCTAATGAGCTAAGCCAGTTAGCACCTCCCAGCAGAATTGTGAAAATAATAAAAAAAAGTCCAAGAATCAATGTCAAAAATGCAATATTATTTCCAAGAGGAATAATTACTGCTGGCAGATGACACACGTCTGTTTACATCTTTTTTGTAAACAGCCTGACACTCCCAGAGTGTCAGTCTGTAGGAGTGGTGCTTAGTGCAATGCCCTAACCACTACGCAGCAACTCCCTGCTGCTCATAGCGTCAGGTGGTGGAATTTTATTAAGGCTCAAAAAGGCTCAGGTTTGTTCAGAAATATAACATTTACTGTGCTACTTTAAATTCTCTAATCTGGAGGAATTTGAAACCTCACAATTAGCACATAAAGCTAAAAAATAAACGACAAAAACTTTTACTTGAAACACAGGGAGGGTATAATTACAGGTGTAACAGGGTAAACCTTAGGTGATCCAATAAACATGTAGAAGAATGCTATTTTCAATAAATGGAGTGAAATTATTTAACAATTATTTAACTCATTGTTGAATTAAAGTAATGTCCAAGCATGACACTGTTGGAAAATGACTCAAACTGGCTTAAAAATACATGATATGGATATTTTGTTATGGTTGTCGTTGTATGGGCTAAAGGTGATATGTGTATGAATGACGATGTTTGTAAGCCCATGTGATTGTTTACATGTAGGTTTATATGAGTAAAAACTATAAATCATTTTTCACACTTAACACGCTCAAGAGCTGAATGGGCAAGCTGTAGGAAACTGAAAAAATTTTTTGGTGTTAAGGCTTGTAGGAAGGAGAAAAGATTTTTTTTAAATAATGTTTAATGCTGTGTTAAATATGTGTTAAATGATTAGTTTGACTGGACTGTAAGAAATAAAACCATTTATTCATCTACAAGATGCTTCTTTCTATTATTAACAGAGCAGGGCAGGAACTATTTTAGCGATGAAAAAACAGAGGTAACGTTTTTTCTTTCATTTAGCTCGCAGTAACACCATATTATATCACCCACTGGACAACCACTCATGAATTCCAACATGCTGTGCAACCCTGCATTACAACTTTGTTCAGAATTGTAAAGAATTGTTGAGAATCTAAAAACTATGATGGCCATGAATGCATAGTATGAGTCTGTTGTTGTTGAGAAGGGCGACTTGAGTATTGAACATACTGTAATTATTTCAGATGATTTTAAGAAGCTAAATCTAGCTGTCTATGCTGTGTTGGTTTGCGAAGCTATGTAACAAGCAGAGTGGACGGATGCAGAACTTCTGACATTGATGTCAATGCAAATAAGAATCTAAATAGATTGTAGAGTTTAGTACTTAGTGTTAAAACTTTCTTTGTCAGAGGAGGGTTCAATAAGAACAATACATAAACAATTTGGCATTTTTTT
>NW_015151171.1:325810-357656 GCF_000732505.1 Cyprinodon variegatus
ATTTACTTTTTTATTGTGGCTAGTCGAAATGCA
Source organism: Cyprinodon variegatus (assembly GCF_000732505.1). Taxonomy (NCBI): domain Eukaryota; kingdom Metazoa; phylum Chordata; class Actinopteri; order Cyprinodontiformes; family Cyprinodontidae; genus Cyprinodon; species Cyprinodon variegatus. Next base: position 325,844 of record NW_015151171.1, read on the forward strand.
TTTTCTATGTGTATGCCAGATTGTCCATGTTTTTTGCCTTTTCAGAAAAGTGCTTCAAATTAGATTCTAAAGATTAAAAAAAGGTAAAGTGGTTCCACCTAAACCACAACCTGGAAAAACATTGGACATACTTTCTTCTACTTTCCTGCCTGTCAACTACTAAACAATTGCGATGTCTTGGAGCTGATGTCTGATCAGCAAGATCTTTAACCTGTTGCTTGACCTGATAAGTTATTCTCTGGGAGTGGCAGCCTATTGTTTAGGGAACAGTGTTTGGGGTTCTGAGTTCAAGCCCCACTCCAACAGACTGCCACTCTGGGTCCCTGACCAAAGACCCTTAACACCACACCTATTTACACCTATTTATAGGTTTGAACTAGCCTGGTAAACCAGACTAAATGGGAGATGAAAGGTGTTATTTAGTCTGGCCCCGATGAATAAGACATCAGAAGACTGTTGATGAGAACAACCCGTTGTTTTTCAAACTGCTGTCTGTGCCTATTGGCCAACGCTCTGACCAATGAGCGCAACTGACTGTGACATAGGAGGCGTGATAGGAAGCTGGTGGGGGAGTGTAAATAAACAGCCTGTCGGTAAAACGGCAAATAAATCCTTCTTAAAAATGAATGAACGTAGAGCCTCTCCCTGCTCACATTTCAACAAAAACCCAAAGTCTAATCCTTCCAAAACTGATTCCTAAGCTGTCAAAAATTGGCATTAGAGTCAGCGGTCCTTCACACACGACTATGCCGAGAGAGGGCTGCTGCAGACGGGCTGCGGTAAGCCCTGGCTGCCATTAGCTTCGGAGCTCAGCTGGTTGCCGCATTCCTCTCAACTTCGGAAAATGGAGCCTAGGTGGAAATTTAACTGAAGAAACTCATTGTTCCACCCGCAACACAGCCAATCAGCTTTGAACCACACCTCCACAAAAGCTAATCGGCATCCAAAGTTAATCTTAAAAGGCCTCCGATACGCACCTGTCTGCTCTCGTGCGCAGGCGGATGCGCTGTGACTTCATTCAGATGACACCGTTTCAACCCAACTCCAACCCTTCATCCACCATTGTAGCTAAAGCTTCATTAGAGTGTCATTCCTCCCGGACTCTTGCTCATCTTAACCGGTCCGGCAGAAGACCGCCATGTTGAGCCTGGTTCTGCCAGAGGTTTCTTCCCAATGGGGAGTTTTACCTCGCTTCATGCTTGCTCATCATGGACAAGTTCTTTCAACCTTCGTTATCCAACTGGATTTCCATCTTCTAGATCCCCGAGTGAAGCTCTAGTATCAGTTCACGCAGTCCACTGGATCTCCCCATAAAGCTCAGCATACCGTCTCGCTAACCAGCAGTCTACAGACGGACAAACTTCATCAAACTCCACTCTCCATAGCCCTATTCTTTGCTCCTGTTCATGCACGTCTATCAAAATTAAGTGCTATGTTTCCTGCCGTGGTCTGAGCATCAAAGACAAAGTAACTAACCCTTGTATCAATACATTTCTGCTAATTGTCTTTTCTCTTTGTGTGAGTTTTTCAGATTGAATAGTTTTTTTTAATTACGCATTAAATCGGTAAATGAACCATATAGTGACACATAAAAGTATAATATTCTCACCTCAATTTATCTTTTTTTTTTTTTTTTTTTATAGTGTCCTGTCTGGCAAGGGGGCAATAAGAATAATTGTCTTGATGCCAAAAGGAGCCCAACAGATTTTACTTTCACAAGTGTAGCGGTATCACCTCAATTTATCTAAAACGTACTTTTATTGAACAAAAGAAAGAGAACAGAAAGAAAATGTAACGTTTAACTTTCAATGGAGGCAAAAATTATTTTGGCCACTGGCGGGTGGGGCTAGTTCACGAGACTAGGTTTGAACGTCAAGCCAGGGCTAGTTCACGAGACTAGGTTTGAACGTCAAGCCAGGTTAACGTTTTAGATAAAGACGCTATTTTTAATAACTGAGATTCTTCATAATGTAAAAAATTTCTAAAGAAAGCTTAGTAGTTTTTTTTATTGCTTTTAATTACAGCATTATGTGTCAATGCAATTGTAATTCTTTAACAAATGACTCAATGATAAATATTAACCTTCTGACCACATTGGCTCCCCTGCACTGTGGACTTCTCTGACCTTCTGACTTATCTTTACTCTGATGTGAAGGCCACAGGAGTTCCAAAGTCAACGTGTAGATCAAACATTAAAATAAACAACGTTGACCCTATAACAAAATCACTTTTGAGGATTTAAAAACAGTTTGAGCTGCCATGCAGATATTTAATCAGAGTTATATTCTATTATGGGTGAGAACACTGCATGTTTAGAAGCTAGATTTCTTGCTTCTATTGGTGGATCTTAGGTCCAGTCTTGATGTTTTGACTACTTGCCTATTCCTGTATATTTACCACGGCCTTGATGTCAGGTTAATAAACATACTTAAAATTAGTAAATATATAAAAAGAGAATCATTTAATGCCAATTAGAATGAAGTTGTAGCTAAATGTGGAAAAATGCAGTGCTGTGAAGACGTACATGTACAGCCATGTATCATTCAGTGTTTTTACGTGCAGTCAGGTAGACAGTAGGAGACATAGAGCTGTCTACTCAGTATTTATATGGCAGCAGCCAGGTCAATAAAAACATCCAGAACCATTTCCTCTTGACTTAGACCATCTACATGTTTGTCCTCTTGATATCACTGATGATGACCAGACACAACGAAACCTATAGTATTCTAGGACAGTTATCCATAGTCAATGCTATGTGAAAATACATGTATAGTATTTAACTTTGATTAACTGAATGGGTCGTATTATATGAAAATTATTTTATTCTGCTAAAGTCCATACAAGTTGATAAGAAATAACTTTAAAAAATTATTTTAGGTGCACAGTGGCTTTCCGTCCTCTTGCTTGTGAGCTTTTTTAACATCAGCTTGTTTTCTTTTAACATGTGTGTCTACCAATGACAGCACCTGTCTCTGCTTTGAATGTTGCCAAACACTGAACCTATCAGAAAAAAATCATGCTTTGTAATTTCTATTGGATATATCCAATCCAAGATGATCCACTCTGTTTCTCAAGAAACTCTTCATTAAGACAGTGTTTAGCGCTTCAGCAGACTTTGACCCCCCTCCACCCGATCTCCTCCCTCTCTCAGTTCACTCTTAGAATCGCTCTTCCTAAATTCTTCATCCAGGCTCACGACAACTTACAGCATAAAGTCTTCTGCCTGGATCTGAGCACCAAAGAATTTATTTTCATTCATATCAATAAAACCTTTCTAATTCCCTCTGTTCTCCATGTGAGTCTCCCCAGGTTGAAATAACTATTGAGAATCATGTGTCCTTTTTTCCTAATACATCCACTATATCTGAATTAATTTCTGGCTGAAATGTGGCTAAATGTGAATAAAACCTTTAGGAAATTATAGCAGTTACCATAACAGTAATGCTTTAAAACCTTTTATCTGATATAATTTGATTTCCTAAATAAATCAGTAAATTGAAACTCTAAAACTTATCTTATATTAGACTGGCACATTACAGTGAAATCTCTTTGGTGATAAAGAGTGTGCAGTGAACTTTTTTATGTGATCAGACCTTTTGTTCTGAGAAAATGTCAGCTTGTAGCCTTCCAAATCCCACCTTAATATTGAAGGACAAAAAAACAGAGATCATAAAGTACTCCTTGCCCTCTTTCAGATAATTTAATTTGAGAATGTCATATAGGTACTTAAGCTGTCTTACTCAAAGAGATACCAACCACACAACACTTTGCTCTGTGACAAATTATTAAACTACAAAACATTGCAGGCAGCTTCCAGACTATACTGATTTTCAATCATCATATTTTTCCTTACTTTTTAGTACTGTCACCTCCAAAACTCTTCAAACTAACACAATGAGTGGTGGACTAGTGGTTAGAGCACAGAGCTTGGAATCCTGAGTCAGAGCTCGAGCCCCACTCCCACAGATTGCCACTCTGGGTCCCTGGGCAAAGACCCTTAACCCTAAACCACTCCCCAGGCCCAACAAAATGGCAACCTACTGCTCCCCAAGGGCATGGGTTAAATACAGAGAGTTAATTTCATTCCTCTGTGCTCTCGACAGTGTAATGACAATAAACGTTGGGAAAAAAAGAAAAAAAAAAACATACTTTATTTGGGAAACACTTCATTTGGGACCTCTAAATAACAACTGAGCAAGGTTAAGTTACATTAGCTAAGGAAATTATTGTGTAATAAGGGAGGATTTAATGCAGTTTATTCTCACTGTAATAGTGGTTAAAGAAAGATTTACATTTAGTGTCTCTTAAAAAGTTTAAATATTTAATAAAGTAATGTAGTTTTAGAGAAGTGTAGCACAAAATGTAAAGATAGAGTTATCAAATGTTTTGTTGAAATTAGTCAAAATCCGGGTCAAAAGAACCATGTTCAGAAAAACAGAGTGAAAATAACTGTGAAAGATTTGAGAAAACTGATAAAAAACTAGCAAAAAACTATTCTACAAACTTTCTAAAATATCCCAGATTTTCTACTGACCTAGAAAGCCCAGGAGTAGAAGGTGTTCAGTGCTCAGCGACATCACCAAGGTAAGGAAAGAAACCCACAATAAAGAATGAACCGTTTTTCAAAGCTTTTATGGGCTAATGCGAGACTTTCGATTAACAATATAAATCATTGTAGATGTCCTATAGAAAGTGTAAAATTAATTTTTAAAGGTCTTAGATTTAGAATCTTAAATTTCAGAGTTTCAGGACTTTAAAGATAACTGAAAAAATGGAAGAAGCTTGTTTGGTGTTTCTGTACAACTGTCTCGATTATACTAATCTGTAATAACTTAATTATCACCTTTATATCATTATCACCTTTATGTCTAATTTATTGCCTGCATCTTTTTTTTCATTTCTTTGAATGGCTGGTCCTATCACTAATTCATTACAACCTTGATCCGGCTACTGTCTAGACAGTTCAGAACAAGAAAGCGGTGTTACGTAGAAGTAATAATGGATGGAACTAGTACGTAATAATGGATGCCTCATTGCATTATTAAACTGTTGTTAAATGGGAGCCAACACTACCATGGTCGTATCATAAAATTATGAAGAAAGGAAGGATAAAACAACTCAAAATAATGAACAAGAGACTTCACTGGAGCATCCAGTAACTGCTGCTTCTGCTCTTCAAAAGTGTCTGTAAATGTCTAGTGGGACCCAAGGCACCAACAGAAAAGTCTGATTAAATGTGGCATGACAGTTCTTTAAAACCATTGGATACATATCCGATTTAGTACCCCATTCTAAAGTACCATTAGCTAGATAGATAGATCTCTATATACTGTATCTCTATATGTATTTTGCCTACATGAAGGACATTAACAATGTTGAATGACATAAAATGCTTAATTTATCTGCTCTTACTCAACTCTGTGAAATGTTGCTAAAGGAAAACCATGACTATCAAATTCTTTGCTTTACCACAATAATCGTTTGTGAGTTTGGTCAACTATTACAGTAAACAGTTACAGACAACATAACCAATACTAGCTTATTCAGGTAGCAACAAGCAAGATAGCAACTGGCAGTGTTGGCATGAATGTGTTCAATGAATGGCATTCACTGAATATGTTCAAACTTTCAGTGAACGTTGAACTGAAAAGATCAAGTATGAAGTAAGGAACATCAATGAGAGCCATGTTCACACTGAGGATAATGAGTGTTCAATTGATATAGACACATTCCATTGGATAATGCTATGTTTTATGTCCTTATTAAGGCAAACAACATGACAGACCAGCATGTCCACTGCTAGTACTTGTATGTGATTCATACTCTTCTACTGGTATTTATGATTACAGTTTTGCAGAGCACTTGGCAGATATTTATGAACAAACAAAAGAAGACTTGGGCAGAAAAAAACTCATTTTAGTGCAAACTGTGTCCACCAGCACTTAACAAACAAGTAGGTAGGTCAGCCATGTCCACTTCAAATTTAGAGCAACAAATGGTGTTAAAGCATCCAGTCTATCCTGGGAAATATCTGCTACCTTATGAGGAACATCATTTTGATATAGATTTTTTTTAGCAGAACCTGAATGTACCTATATGTTTCTGAAGTTATTTTTAATTTAGCTAAATAAAGGCTTCATTACACATACATGTGAGTGGGAGTGGTTGTGGCCCTAGTTATTGGGGCAATGCGCTTGGAATCCAGTGGATCTGAGTTCAAGTGCCACTCCCACAAAATGCCACTCTGGGTCCCTGTCCCTGCACAGACCCTTAACCCCACACTGCTCCCCGGGCGCCGCACAATGGCATCCCACTGCTCTCCAAGGGGATGGGTTAAATGCAGAGAGTGCATTTCGTTGCCCTGTACTTGTGACAGTGTAATGACAATAAAAGCTGGAAAAAGAAAAATGTAAGAAAAAAAAAAGCATACAGTATACCTGGACTGCATCAATATTTTCTATTTCTTTCTATATATCATGATCACACATTTAAAAGGTGAAATATGAGGTTCCATTGTGTACGATTGAGGATTAAGTTACCAAATAATCTTGTCCTAGTTCATTTATGGGCTTGTGAACTTAGCTACTTTGAGCTCGTTTTTTTTTATTATGAACTGGCACAACATTGGTAATTGGATTTTACTTGAGCCTTAATGCAAAAGTGAAAGCCCCAGTAAAAAAAAAAAAAATGACCAAATAAAAATCTGTTTCCAGAAACTGGTTATGAGTCCAATGAGTTTTAGACATGGGTCTGTATGATCATTAGACAGTAGTGGTGAACTCTGCGCAAACATGACTATAATAGGTAAACTATAAGAAAGTCTTTAGTTTGTAACTGGGAAATAAATTGTTTGAAATAAACATATTGTCTCTGTTAAAAAGAAGAATCTCTCAGTTTAGTTCTATCTGTTAATGGAGGTATTTCAACAAAATTCAACACAATTCTCTGAATGCATTAAAAAGCCAACAGTCTGACAAGTCCTTCTTGGCAGAGACATGTATGTAGAACTAGGATAAGAAATGAATAAAATAAAATACCACTATGCTAGGTGTTTTTGAGCTAATAAGATATGACTCATGATTTGTGCTAATTTAACATTAAGACATTTTATTAGCGAACCTTATTCCAGGAATTATACTAATTAGGCCAATGACCACTTTGGCTCCATTTTCTATGCATCCTAGCTTTTAAAAAAATAAATAAATACAAAATACCATCTCACAATGAAAATAAACAATGCCAACAGGCTTCAGTTCACTAAGAATGCAAGCTGTTACCACTTTTGTCTTAAATAAGAACCCTAGGCTGAAAATAACAGCCAAAGGTTTTTTATTTTTCTTTATCCTTTCTTTCCTTTAATATTTTTCGGTAAGATAAGAAAAACATTGTACAAGGCCAGAGAAAAACTCTGCATAATATTGCAATTACTATAATCGATGAGTCTATATAAACTGGTTTGAGCGTATTCGGACTGCTCTCCACAGAAAAAGCTCTTGCTCAAGGGTTTTTGTAACCAGTAACCCAGTATGAATATGGAAAAAAGGCAGATGGGGAATTCATTACAGTCTGAGTGACTGAAAAATTATGTATGTACATAATTTGCATTCAAATACATGAACAAAACATCCAAACAAAAAAAGAAAACCAGAATTTCCACGCTGCCATGTTACAAAGGATGCTCAGGACTTACGATAAGGTCCTTTCCAGCCGTCCTCCTGTTGAGCCGATAATTTCTCCAAGTGTACAGAATGTTTGGCCCAAAAAGTCCTAAGCATGACAAAGGTTTATAAAAACAAGACTTAGCTGCATAGTGAAGCAATAGGATGGTGACATGGTAAATCTTTTAGTAACAGCAAAGACGTTTTTCACATTTTGTGACATTTCACCAACAACCTGCTTTATGAGCTCAATGGGGCTTTATGTCATAGAACGTCACAAAGGAGCACATAATGCTGAAATGAAACAAAAATAAGATTTGTATTAACTAAAAATTATGCCTGGCATTTGCATACAGGATTCTTGTGTTTGAAACATTTTATAGATATTATTTTAATACTAGCTTTATTTAATTAATGAAAAATAATCCTCTATGTAATTCAGTCTCACTCACATTAAACAGGATACTCTGGTCTGATGAGAAGGAAACTTAAGTTCTGGGCTTAAATGTAAATAAAAAAAATTCCCTTAAATATACCATACCTGTAGCCAAACATGGTACCGGCTGTGTCATGCTGATGGGATGGTTTTAGCCATAAAAGTAAAGCTGGTTAAAGTTCAGACTTACTATCTACAGTAGTATGACTATGCTTCTACAATTAAGGTTAAAGCTGGTAAAATGACTTTTATTTTAGACTTTTAGTTTATTTATTTGAAGATTTGATTACAGTTGAAAATACAGCAGCTAAAAATACATAAGTGTTAGATTATCCAATTATTTACAACATTTTAAACTACACATTTTAATACATAAAGATGGAAATTAAATTTGATGAAAAATTAAAGATTATTTAAAGTTTAATTTGTGTGTTATAGCACACCTGTGATTGATGTTATGTGTAACCTCAATTGGCAGGGCTGACATTGTTGTAGACACAGTATTAAAGAAAATGTTGCATCTATTGACAGTATCAGCATCAGTTTAAAGTTTTTCATTATAGATTTTTACACAGGAAGCATGAAATTATTCCACAGATACTATACTGAGTGCTGTTTTGTCTTATTTTATGTCTCTTAAACAACATTTTATAAATGATTTGTTCAATGAATTGTTGATTTTTTTTTTTGTCCTAGATGTACTCTTTTCATACAAAAGTAATGCAATGGAAGATTAACTCAGGAGGGTTAAATCAAGGTTTTTGCTAGACACAGATTTGTATTTCCTGAAAAAATAATAAAAATAAAAACCTTGTATCATTAAACGTATTTCCCTCCACTTCACACAAATATACATCACAAAGATTGATCTATCACATAAAATCATAATAAAATTTCTTGACATAAAATAAGCCGAATGGGTATGAAGATGAATTCAAGCTATAATACAAAGAAAAGAGACAACTCAAAAATAGATAGATATATTTTAAAGAATGTCTACCTTTATAAAACACTTTATCATGTCTAAGAGATAAGCAGGATCAAAACATCCCATCTGTGCCCCTCGATTAATACTAGGGATTGAGGACTCAACAGTAGCTATTAACATATGTAAAATTGATGGGGACTATTAAATAGATATCAAAGCTATCACATTTCAATCTCATCTGATTGAATGGCAATTTCAAATTGAACATTAACTTTAGAGTTTAATTCACCATATATGTAGGCATGCATTAACCCAACAAGGTCAGTCCCAAAGATGTTTTAGATGGTAATTCAGCAGCCTGTCGGAATTATTGGCAAATGTTATCAAAACAGCAGAAAATGGGCCAGCTTTGTTTAGTCTATTTGGTGAGTAAGGTTTTTTTTTTTCTCTCTCTTTCTTTAATGTTTATAACCTCACCACAGATTACAGAGGAAAAACATGAGGCAACATAAAAAGCAGAATCGACTTGCTATAATCACACTCAGCACCAAGAACAGAGCGCGGATATTTGTGTTGCGTAGGCATGAGGTCTACTGTGGGAGTGAGTCCCAGCGAACTAAATATGTGTGCGGCCTCTATGAATGACCTGACATGCACAATATGCCGTAGTACACTGAATAGAAACCACAAAAACTGCTTTGAAGCAAAATTCTGAAAGTTGCTTTTACCTGAGCCAATGAGAAAATGCAGACAGACAAAATGTGGCACAACACAACAGGGGAAGCTTTCCAGGTGTCTGCGATTGTCCATGATTAGATAGGCAACATGAAAGCATGGGAGAAAATTCAATACAACCACAGTAAATGACTCACATCACAAAATTACTTGATGACTAATGAAAATGGAAATGAATAAAATACAATGAGTCATGAGATTTAAAATCTGTAAGTGTATGTACTCACCTTCTGCTCTCCAGAGGGAGTTATTTTAGGAGGACAAAATGAAAAAGGATAAATAAGTTAAAGGAAGGATAATACCACAAATAAACTTAAACATAAAATAATTCCTTAAACAATAAGATCTGTTACAATGACTTTTGTTTTTAGGTTAGTTTGGCAGACTTTACTTACATGTTTGGATATGTTACAGCTTCTAGAGTCAACATTGTACCTACAAAGACAAAGACAAATCAGTTAATTGGGGTCACTTTTATGTAAATAAAGTAATTTTTTACTCACACTTTGCTAGATTCCTTGATTTTTTTATTGGTCATGCTTTGGATTATTATTGGCAGGATAAAATAAATAGAAACATAAATAGAAACTTTTTTTGTCTGTACATTTACTTCACCAGAGCGGGGCAATTTCTAACTAGTACAGAGGGGGGGAAACTGGAGTAAAAAGTAATATTGGGGTGAAACATATAAGATAAAGTTCATGTTTGAAAATATTAACTCTTAGCTATCCAATGCTGAGTAATTGAATTACCTCTGCAAAGTGCCTTGAAATGACATGTGAATTGAATTGAAATCATAGGTGAGGGAAATAAAGTAATTCATAAAAAATTATCAAACTCCATAAAGGTAGGAGCTCACTCTGGTGTATGTCCTAATTAAGCATCATCTTGCCAGGAGCCTGATTAAATATAGATTTTAGCACTTCATTTTCTTTTCCCAGTGTCTGAACATTTTAGGCCAGATGTATTATCTGAGCCTTTTTGGCTTAGGATATCTGAAAGCAGACTACAAATAAATTCAGAAAATATAGTCAAATACACAGTAATTTTAGAGCTTGCTGTTTTCTATGAAAACACTTTGAAAGAAAAGGCTTCAACAAACATAATCTGTGCTTTCTAAAGTTATTATAGTTTGCTACGTACTGTAGCTACAGTAAAATGCAGGAAACTGGAAAAGTCCTGAAATACATTTTAGGACCAGTTTAGAATATCAAAATATTTTACTATATTAACTTCTGTTACACAGTAAAATAACCACTTAAACTTAAAATATTACCACTTAACACTTAGTTTTGTGAAGAACCATATTGCTATTTACAGTATTTTAATGCAATAGGATTCACGGGCACGAAAACTTTTGAACCAAAGCAGAGCCCAACAAGAAAAGTTTGAAAAACACTGATCTAGAGTTAAAGAAAAAAAAAAAAAAAAAAAAAAAAAAAAAAAAAAAAAAAAATTTTGTGTAACAACATTTACACAAAAGCTGAGAACAAAAATATATAACATGATTCATTTGCTTTCATTTAAAACAAATATCCCTGTTTCTACATGTTGATTATTACAGTTATAGTGAAGTTATTTATTTTTGTAATAACAGATTCTTCTTTTAACCCCTCACTGGGTTTTGACATGTTCTATCTGGTATTTGGATAATTTGTCTTTGGCTCACGGTTCTAAGGTTGAAAGGCCATCATCACCCTACACCACAAATTCTCTCTCAGATTGCTGTCTGGACCCTGGCTGGGCCTGTATTACTACTGCCAAGCAAGTTAAGTAATTTTTGACAGAAATATACTCCTACAACTGCAATCATGTTTTTTTTTATGATATAAAAAAAAAACAAAAAAACATATTGAATACTTACACGTCAAACCTTAGATTCTGTCTCTCTTCAAAGAAGAAATCCAGCACAAACTTCCTGACAAAATCTGGATTCCGGGTGTTGTCTATTACCTCTGTCCTGCCAAACTACATGAATGGAAAAGACACAAGATTATAACTATTAGCAGCTCTGATCCAATAGTTGGTATTTGATATAACATAAAGGAGCAAATGGATAAATAAAAAACAGGATAAAAAAAACAACATTTTGATTATCAAAACAATAATCTGTCTTTCAAAAATGGGCCCATGTTACAACATGCCAAGGTGTCTGCACTCGAGTCTCTGACCCCAGACAAATCAGGAGTGGCACATCGGTCTGATCATCTACCCCCCCTTGTGTGCCCAGAAAGCCCCACTTTTATCTCCCCCACTGAGCCATGCTGTCTTTCTATCAGCCTGACAATCACACCGGTAATACTCCTGTGGGTCGCTGGCCTTGCCTTCATTGGTCTGGCCCAACAGCCCCGTGTAATGAGCTATTGATTTTGGCACCGCCTCACTGCAACCTCAATACCTCGACTCATGTCTTCAGAGGCCAGTACAGATAATCCTTGCTATCAACTGTCCCCCAGCCTATCTATTACCAAACCTTAGCAGGGGAGTGCATTTTTGGGATTTCAGGGCTTTAGGGATAATGATATCACAGACAAGGTAGGTTGATCTGCACCTTATTGTTGCAGATTATGGATTTGTTCCCACTACAGACTATTATCAAGAGGTAAGTAGAACCAAATGAGAGGCCAATATTTGTTTTTATTTTTGGCTGTATACATTGGACAAATTAAGTTTTTACTTTGAAAACCAAAATATTGTACCCTATGAACAAGAAATGGCAGAGTCCAAACCACAGTTCTATGAAAAAGTGTTTGCTTGTGGTTTTAGTCAGGCTAAAAAAAGTGTCAAATCACCAACCAAATTATATAATTGGATAAAGATAACCCAAATGAATGCAAAAAGTTTTCTAATGAATCTATTCATTAAAACAAGGCATACATCCAAACCAACCTGGGCCTCTAACTACAGCTTTTTGCACCTAAACCTACAGTAATAACTAATCATGCCGATCTTGTTAAAGCAAATGAAATCAAAGATTTGCCTGAACTTCCATATCTTCAACTTCACCGCTGATTACTTTTACTCAGCTCTTCATTGCAACTATATTTTAGACTAGCCCCGTTAGTACGAGCAACTCATTTAAAAACATTTTCTTTCTTTAATTTTCTTATTAATACTTTTGCCATACTTTGCTCTTAAATATTCCTCCTATTCTAATTATTCATTTTAACTCTCTTAAAATATTCCTGTTGACGTTTAACAACAGCTACTGAAATATGCTTAATAAAGGAACTGGTCTTGCTCTGATGTATCTTAGAATATTGTTAATATTGGTTATATGTTCTTGCACCGTTTTCTAATAGAGAGCAAAATTTATGATTTCATCAAAATAATTGACACATGTGTTGCCATTCTTTGAATCCTATCCATATAACATAACCAAAACCTCTGGAAAGTTCTGGAGTACAGTTTGCGGTAATCTTAAGCCTAGCAAATCATCCAGGTCCTCAGGCAGAAATTGAATCCAGAACCATTATGCTAATAACACTGTATACTAATACTTTGCAATTGACAGGGAGGCTTTTTGTTTTAATGAAATACTGTCTTTATTCCAGATATGAGTGGCAGCATTTTCTCCTTGTAGAGCCTTTCTGCTTTATACTTTGGGGTAGTGATTTGATCTGATTTTTATAGTATTTACTGAATGTTGTTGCAACCTGGGCAAATTATATATATATAAAAAAAAAAAATGTTTACACATATTGCTGAACCCTGTTTGGGCCATTTGCTCCCACCCACTGTAGAGAGAAACATTTTTAATTAAGAGGCCCACCAAAACAATCAGCTAAATTAAACCAATCTAATATAACACACTCAAATACTTAATTAGTGCGATGGGGGGCATAGAAATTAGTTGTAATTGAACAATTAGCTTTTAATGCACTATGTTAATACATTAAAACAGCCAAAACCTGAATATTCTCCAGTTTGAATATCTAATATAAAATTAAAAAAACCCCCATGAACTTAATCTGCTATCTTGGTTTTCTGAATCAGCATTTAAGACACAACAACATGTTAGAGATGGTATTCAAGAATAAAATAATTAGCTGTAATGTGTGAGATGGCATGTGAGTTAAAGAGAGAGAAGTGCTGTAAAATATACACAGGTAAACAGCCCTTCAGGATTTCATTCCCAACCTATCGACCTTTTCCCTTCCCCTTCCATGACATTTCTTAAATGGTTATTATCAAAAGGAGCCATGAAATTTATTTTAGTTTTTTTGGATTGATTTCAATAAAAAAAAGGATGTTAAGCAATTAGTTTTAATTAAAAATAATCTACATTAGCCCAGCATTACAAGTGATTGAAGAAGCCATAATCAATAGTGCTGCTGCTGTTAACAGTTTGAATAATCTGTTAACAATTTTTGCTTTGAGTACTTTCTTTATTGCCAGAATGTGGAGTTTGCTTAATGGGTGATCTTTCACAGAAATTAAACCAAGTGAGGCTAAAACTACACCAGCTCAGGACTTCTGAATAGAGCTAATTTGTAGATTATATGCTACAAATGCTACATATGTTTTATGTTCTTTATACAGTTTGGGATTGCCATTTCAACAAATGGCATATTTTAGGGTATGTATAATGGTAAACAATTACTTTACTAAATTAGTTGACATCGATTGATAATTGAACATTTCAATAATCAAATAATCTGTCTTTATCTGATTATTTGTTTCTTCTCTAATCAATGGTTGTTGTTTGTTTAATTCTGACATTCGACATTTTAGTAATATAATTAAGGCACTTAAGATCTTGCCTTAGGTTTATTTAACATAACATAATCTCCAACTCTTAGAATCAGTCCATCCTTTTTTGCCTAAAAATTGGCAAGTAAATATTTAGAGAATGAGTGAGGGAACAAAACATTAGGAACTACTCATTAACAGAGAGAAAGCTGTAAAAATAACATAAAGCATCCACCCCAGAATAAGCACAATGTTTTCCTCAAAATAATCCCCTACAGCAAATCATTGTGTGGAGGGACACCATAATGGTCCCAAGCTGAAGTTTCATCAAGCTGCTGGCTGCAGCCACATAAAATGCCTGAAGTGTTTAAGCCCAAAGTGAAAGCAGAAACAGAGAGTGTATGGAAATCAGCTAGTAGAGAATGAATGTAGCTTGTGGTAGTCCTAATTCCTAGAAGTCCTAAAGGTTGGGAAGGAAGTTCAAAGGTTATGACTTGAAAAAAAAAACAAGTCAATTGACCTGACCCAGAGGCAAACTGTAACACAAGCAGTAAACAAGTCAGAGTGTTGCTGCAGGGATGGTGAAGAAGCAACGGTGATAAAAATCATACCATCAAAATTTTTTAGGTTTTTGTTTCAGCTACTGTATGTGCTGTTTAACTCTGGTTTTAAACTACTGTTTTGGTGCAGTGGAATGATTTTAGATTATTGTTAAAAAAAATGTTTTCGGTTTAGCTACGACATGACAAACAAAGCCAAACTGCATGGAGATTAGCCAAAAAAGATGCCATGAAATTGAAAAGTAGTTAGTTGAGAAGAGCTTGACTGATTATAGGTGTTTGCAGCTTCTATCCGACTGTAGCTGATTTTTGTTTATTTATCCTTGTTTTTTGTTTCTCAGTCTCAAAATTACAGCTTGTAACAGCAGAAGGAATATGTTATTTGAATCAAATAACTTTTTACGTGTTGGAAAATGGTAATTTTAACATCAGTAATTGTCAATTGAGATCTAACTAACTAGAGGAGACCTCAAGGAATGCACTTAATTGCCTAGTCATTAAAAACTAATAAACCAAAAACTCAAAATTCAGAAGAATATAGAGAATGATTCTGTGTCTCTTTTGCAAGAGCTTTACATCCCACAGTGAGATTTGCCTGAAGTCTTCGATGTTCTAAAACTGTTCATTTGTGGGTGCCTGAGAGGAGGATCATAGCTGGTTGCTAAGAGTAATGGAACCACTTATGATCATGAAAAAAAAATCACAAAGTGAAATGGCTGAAACAGTAAGAGAGTCAAAATAAATTCCAAACTACAAGTATTACAAAGCTGATATAAAGAAAAACAAGACATATGGGGCCCATCATTCTCATTAACATATCAATTGATAAAGTGATTCAAAACAAAAGGTTTTTGTATAGATATACCATTTTCTTCTAAAACTACATTGAGAAAAGCATGTTGACTAAGATGAAAAAAACTGGACATACTAATATAAAACATCCAAGTCCTCCTTAGCAAATCTGCTCCTGGCCATGCCCCATTTGTGATACTTTGGTTTATCTCACCAGGAAGTGTGTGACATAAGTAAATTAAATAGTGAATACACTTATGATTGTTTCTGGACACAAAAGTTTCTTTCTGTTATTACTGAACAGGAAGCGTGCCATTGTTTTAAATTACTTTAATCAGGGTTATTACTGGGAGGAGACACAGAGGGAGACCCAGGATATGCTGGAGAGACTATGTTTCTCGGCTGGCCTGGGAACACCTTGGGATTCCCCCAGAGGAGTTGGTACAAGTGACTTGGGAGACATCTGGGCCTCCCTACTGAAGCTGCTGCCCCCACAACCCAACCACGGATAAGCTTAAGAAGACGGACGGACGGATGGATGGATGGATGGACAGTTATTAGCTTGTAGTTTGTAGCACCCCCTAGTGTTCTGCCTGCTTAGCTTTTGATTTATCAAAAAAGAAAGGGGTTTAACATGAAGCTTAAAGGGCAAGGACATATAAAATGTATTGTATGTTTTGTTAATGTAGTAATTAAAATATAATTTGGATATTCAAGACAAAATTATAAGAGAAAGATGTATTTTTGAATTATGAACCATTACGAAACTTTTTACAAAGAAGAACAAAACGTTTTACAACTATAAACACAATGTTTAAGGTTCCTTATGTCAGGAATCCAGTTTGTGTGGTCTGTTTTTGTGTTTCTTTTTCTACACAACCAGGTGGTGCCCCATCCTCGTTGGGCCCCCCTGCACACCTGCGGCTCGTTGGATCATTATCTGGAGGAGTATTTAAGCAGTGGACTGTCACTACCTCGACGGGTACTCTACCCAAGCTGAGTTTAGCTGAGAATAACTGAGTCTTTGTTTCACTGAGCCTAACCTTGTTTTTTGTCTTCGCCTTTTCGGCAGGAAGTCATCATGGATTAACCTCCACAAGTTCCGTTCAAGTCCTCCTGGATTTCCAAGTAGCAGTCCTCTCTCATACTCCTCTGGGTCCAAAGAAAGTCTACCTGTCCGCTCTCCAACAAGTCCCCTCTTCACTAGATCAACCCATACTGACTGGATTTGAAGCGAGAGAAGAACCCCACCAAACATGAGTCCCTCACTAGCATAATGCTAATGGCATCCAAGATTTCCACGGTACCTGAACCCACCTCTGTGAACTTCCCTCCTCCCTTCCAGTTCCGGTTCACCAGCCCTCTGAGTACCAGATCCAACCCCTCAACCCTTACCGCAATAAACCTGTTAAACCTTTGCCTTGCTCTCTGAGTGGTTCTCTGCATTTTGGGTCAGAACCTTAAATAATGACACACGTCTTCAAACTTGGAAACAAACTCTAGAGGATTGTTTTTTTCTGTTGTTTTTTTTTTACTTTTTTGGAACAGTGTGACATTAAGTATACATATGTGGACATAAAAGGAAAAAACTAAAGTTTAAAACAGAAGATGTCCTTCCAAAACTTTTACAAAAAAGTTATAGGTTCCACCTATAACCTTTGTCTCCACAACCTTGGACCTCGAATCTTACGGGAATTGCAAGATTATCTGCTCCGGTGTCACTCTGTGTACAGCAGGTGACAAGTTGTTTACTTGACTAATTGCGGCACAGTTTTTATCGTGTCTCTGATTAGGACCTTCCTAGAGGTGTGAGGTAACTTAAAGGAGAAGATCAGCAGTTAATGATCTCCCTCTTTAATGATGCAAACCTGAGGTCTGTTCTGTCTAAATTCTAAAAACTCTTGCACTTCCTGACAAGAGAAAAGAAAACGTTTGTATACTGTAACATTTCACATGCATACAAAACCAATCCTGTCCCACATTTGTCCCTGTCTCTTTAATATAAATCACTACACTGCAGACATAGACTACCTGTAAAGACAGTGAGTACAGTATGCAAACTAAGAAAGCCCTACAAGACTGATGTTTGTATTTCTGCAAGAGAATGAGCTCTTATTTATACTTTTTTGAGACTCCTCCATTGATACTGTGGTTGAAACTAAAACAAATAAATATTTCCCAAATAGAATCTATGGTTCGACAGTAGGGTGAAGATCCTACTTCACACAGGACTCTGCAATCAAATCGCACAATCTGCAGAAGTAGAGAGCAGCACAAAGAGAATTAGGGAATGGCATCAGGTAATCTAAGCACAAGGACAAGCAGGGTATAGAAGAACAATGTAGCAACTAGGACCCCTGGTGCATGTGGTAGGGGTTAAAGGCTCTCTACAACAACAGCAAAAAAGTTACACTCGTTACTGATGTAAGCTTACCAGACATGTAGAACCTATTATTTTCCCATTTCAATCACCAAAACATGAATACCATTACCCAACCTGCACTTCCAGAGAAGAATGACTCAGTGCAACTGAACCAATATCGTCTTTGAACCATCTTTACAGAATCATTCCAGGTGGTGTTACCAGGAAGATAAGTAAGGCATGCACAGACCAGTTGGAAGAGGTGTTCACCACTATTTTTAACCTCTCACTGTTGGGATCTGTTGTTTAAACCTACCTTAAGACTTCTACAAATGTTGCAGTATAAATAGTGCACTGCCTTACAGGCTATGCCCTGAGAGACTTGTCTTGTTTCAGATAAAGACAGGTATCATTGCCAATATTATCAAATACTAGTTTGCATATTATGTAAAGGAATTTTTACCAGATGATCCAGTCATTATACCCTCATTTCAATCATTTGGACCTGAAAAAAACACATATGAAAGAAGCTGCTTGATGATTTTAGTTCAAATTTCAATACGTGTATCCCCTAATCTGGATAAAAAAACTGTACAATCTGGCCGTATGCCGTTCAGGTAGACCTTGGACTTCCCTAGAAATAGGATGAGAGGACTCACATTTGCCCTTTTATTAAAGATTGCCACTCCACAGGGGCCTCAGTCCCCTGTATCCATGACTGCTACTCCACCCACCCCACCCACATCATGGTAAAATGTCCAGGTGACATTCTATAATATAACTGATTTCAGATAATAATAGGACGACATGCAGGGAAAAGGCTGAGCAGCTGATAGAATGGTGTAAACAGAGACACAAAAACTTGGTACTGAACAGATAAAAACTGAGGACTGAACCTAATATTGGACTTCAGAACATCAAAGCACACCTAGAACTCTACCGTCTAAGGAGGAGGTAGAGAGAGTAAAGACCTTTAAATTCAGTGGTGTCAAGATTTTAAAATGATCTTACCTGGACAGCTAACATCTCTCATCAGGTAAGAAAGGCTCAACAAGACTTTAATTTCTCAGAGAGCTTAAGCTGTTGCTGACTAACTTTTATTGAGTGGCCATAGAAAGCTTCTTACCATTTTGTGAATGTATAATGGTGTAGTTCTCCAACTGCAGTAAGAAGAATTTTAAGGTTTAAAACTACTGGTGAAGGTAGCAGAATTGGCCATTGGGCTACATTACCATCCTAATAAATATCTCCACAAGCTGACTTGTATTACAAAGAGACCCCACCATGGACACCATCTGTGATACAGGTCAATTTGAACAAGGGTTGACAGATTAACATTTAACTGCTAAACTCTATTTTGTTGAAACTGAGCTGAGACATAAACATGTGAAGCATCAACAGATAGTGTAGAAAACACAAAGACATAAACCAACCAGATATGAACCTCAATCAAAATCAGTTCCTGGCTACAAACAACTACAAGACAAAATAACATTTATTAAACAGACTGCAAAAATTTTTCTTTAGTGTTGGCAGTAGTTTATATGGTTTAATTTGATCAAATGGTTCTGTTACGCATTCCTTAAAACTTGATCTTAACTTACTAGGAGGGGTTAGGTAAATTTCCTTCTTGTTTATGCTGATGAAGATTCTCAGTCATCCAGGTCATAGTAATTCCGTAAAAGTTCAAAAAATATCCACTGGACTTGGTTTCCAAGATTTGAAGCTTTGTCTATATAAGACTCAAACTCACTGCGGATCCAGACATTTGAATTGAGAAAGCTTCCTGGAGAGGTGGCGAAACGTCTTCAAATCTTGGAAACCAAGTCCAGTGGATATTTTTTGAACTTTTACGGAATTTCCTTCTGGTTAAATTTAGAAAGCTTTCAGTTGAAAGGGTTTTCTCTGAAATTCGTTTTTAATAATCCACCTATTTTACATTATTTCACACATACAAAGTGAAAGTAGATAATGATGTTAGGTTTCTTAACTTACCTCTCTCCATTCTTTGGTTCCCACACCCTGCACATATAACACGACCACTAGAGGAGAAAGAAAAAGAAGAGTGATCTGAAAACAGGGATTACAATTAATACTTTTCATCTTTAGCAGAAACCCAGTGGGTTTAAGCATGATGGTATGAGCAGAACCTGGCAGATATCACATTACTTGCTTTCAGTTCCAATTTCACTGCATTCGAATGTGCTGAAGGTGAGTAAACAATTCTTTATTAAAGGCCAATCCAGCAGCCTTTAAGGGAATTTGTTTCCTTTTCTTATTCCAAAGACAAGCAGCAAATATGAGAATATAAATTATTAAACTTCTGGTTTACTTATGTATCTAGTAAACCCTCAGAATAATGCAAATATAAACTCTTCATGACATTTAAATTATATGCTGTTTGCTGATAGTATGTATGTGACTCAAAAAAAAAGCGAGTACCATTTAGACAAAACTAAACATGATCAGTAAGTAAGCTAAATACAATAAAAGAGAAAGTTTTATCTGGTTGATTTTTTATTCCGGTTTTGTTTTAAATAACAATGGTGCTTCCCAAAATCTTTATTTCAGTGAGTTGAGGTGAGTAGTTGGGTTTTTTTTTGCATATGAAAATAAATAAATAAATGGAATAATTCTGCTTATTGTTATTTTCCCTATTTGTTTTCAGCTTCTGGTACCTAAGGTGCTGTTAATCACATCACTGACTTGCATCCACTATTAGGATTCACACTGCTACAGTGGTCATTCTGTCCCTCAAGTGTGCAACGTTTATCTGATCTCATGCAATAGAGGAACCTCTGGATTTTGACTGTCAGATACAGCTAAAGAAACCATTGCTGTATTCATTGGGCCACTGCTTGTGGTAGAGGGAGTATGAAGACATGGGGTGCTAACATGGGTTGAAAGACATGGCTTCTCATCACGGTCATTGAAAAATCTGCACCTTTAGAAAAAAATTCCACCAAAATGTCCCCACCCCTCCACAAAATAGGGTTTATCGGAAGCTACCGACAGAATTTGCCAGCGGAGCCCATGGATTGATCTCTCTTCACTCGTGAGCTCCACCATATTGAACAGTTGTAAGATCATCTCTGGTGATCTGTTCCAGAAGACCTGATTGGTGTGACTGGCTTCCAACACTGGTTGAAAATGGGATGCCACCTTCCCACAGTGTAAGAACAAGCTGGTAACTACAATGAGAAGTTGTAGTGAAGCTGTTTTGAAGCCCTTGTTTGGTGAATAATGTCTTAAATTGTCATTGTCAGTGTCACGGATCAAAACTAGCCTAACACTTCCATATCAGTGCATCTGATGTGTTTTGACAAAGCCCATCACTCTGACATAATATCCTCAAGTATTGGTACATTTAAAACAACCAAAATAACCCTTTTTAACTTCTCCCATATTGTCCCTTCAGCACTTTGAATGGTTCTAATCCACGGACCACTGAATCACTGCCTGCCTTCCTGTGCTGGTTCTCATCCCATGAACCTGCCAAGCTGAGACTGTCTCCACCACTAACCATAATAGGGCAGAAAATCTTATAGCTCCTTAAGTTATCCGAAAAGTTTAAAATTTCTCAATTATTACCTCTGCTATATAGACTTACTCTGAGTTTCCTGAGTTGCTGAGGCGGACATCGACGATACAGCTGCCCACAACTAAAACCAGACTAAAATCAAGCCGTTCCCCTCCCATTAGACATCAATAAGTTAAGAAAATCTATATTTTTTAATGGATAGCTTTCCAGAGTGAGTAGAATTAGTGGCTAAATGCTGATTTGTGTATTAAAAAGGAGTTCCTGAACTATTTTTGCTGAGGTTTAGGAAAAAACATTCCAAATGTGTTTTTGTTGTTCAAGCTGTTGGTCCCATCTTCATAATGTTGTGTTTTTGCCATCATTGTTTTACCCTTGCGTGTTCTTCCAATCCGACTTCACTTGTTATACACGCTCTCACTCAAATGCGCCTGTTTGTCTGCCATCTAATGGAAGAAAGCTGGGTTTATGGACCCACAGTGCAACTTGTTTTCATAAACATTTCAGTGCTGTCACATCAACTGCATTGTGTTTATTGGTAGCTGTGGCTTAAGTAAAACCTGACTGAGTTGAACGTTACCAAAGACTACTTTTACACATCTGTTTGTTAGAGACCATCTATATTGCTAAACTGATGGACATTCCTTCAGTGCATCACAACAGCCGATTACTATTATTTGATGTTGACTGATTATTTCATGTATTCTGTCTTTATTCCAGTAGCTTGTAGTGTTTGCATAGTTTATCCAAAATAATATTACTGTGACAGAGATAATTAGGTTTAATAAAAGCATCCTATTTTGTTTTTTGATTCTGGTTGTCTCAGAAGAGACCAGCTGCATACGACTTTTTAATCTCCATGTCACATTGACTGTGTAGAGAGGCTCTAACTTGGGGTGGCCAGATCTGCACAGAATATTTTTACTGCTGTCTCCATTAAAAATCAATGGTTAGTGGCAGGGATTTTTTTTTTCAGATGTTTCAAGTATTGATTATGGATAAAAGGGGGGATCCCACTCTAGATTACTGATGTCTCATCACATATCTTCTGGTGATGTTTAAAACCTTCCTCTCAGTATTTTGAAAGAGCCCTCCATGAATTACCCCTGAGTACGTTTTTTTGTTCCCAAGTGAAAAAAAAACAACAAATCTTTGTACCTTTGTCCCCAGTAGAAATTAATTTGAAATCTAAAAATATTTGAGCCATGCAGACTGAAGATTTCTGACCGTCTCAAAAACATCAGTTCGTAATCTCCTGCTGACCCCTGGAAACATTAAATCAGAAGTCCTCTATCCTCCATCTATTTGGGTTGAGGCCAGGAATTAAGCCTAGGTTGTTCAGACACTTCTGTCATCACTGCTCCCAGAAAAATCAATCGAGGACACCCTGCCAACAACGCCAAATTGACGTGTGAAAAAAGTATTCAACTGCACTCCAGTAAAATAAAAAGAGATCGATGGATTTACTCAGTCAGCACTTAATTTACTTTGCTAAGTAAATTGAGAACAAAACATCCACAATCTCACGGAAATTTGATGATCTGCCCTGTTCTGCTCTAGACAGAGTTTGTCTCCCTTTGAAATGACGTGAAGGTTGTGTCAGAGTCAAAACATAATACAGACACTTTGGTTAAACTAACAAATGTTAAGAAAGAATCTGACTTGTTATGGGAATAATATGCAAACACTCCAAACAGACTGAGTAAAAACATTTCAGTTGATAAATAGCATAACTCAATATATGAAATAAAAAACAATCAATCACATATATACAAATTGAAATAGTTTCCCCCTTTTGACTTGGACAGGTCATAAAAAAAAAATAAAAAAATCACTGCCGCATTAAATAAAGCAAAGCCCCACTTACAGTATGCAGCATCTCAAACCAGAACCAATAGAGAATGTTCATATGCCTATGCTAAAAAAGTAATGAGGTCTACGTTTCTCTAAATGAAAGAAAAAACACAGCAATAAACACTGTGGGACAGTTTCTATGCTGACTGAGGCAGTAAGATGTGAATCTCAGTGAGAGATCTGGGAATTTTATCAAAGTTTTTCTTCCTTTTTTTCCATAAAGAGGTGCCCCTCATTGTTTTGTTGTTTTTTGCTACGCTCAAAGGGGATATATAATTTTTTTCTCCTCCTGAAGGTATTTTCTTTTGTCGAGGAGATTGATGTGGTTTCTGTCCCTCGTTGTTTTTGCGAGGCTCAAAGAGGATCACTTTCCTTTTTCTGTCCTGCTGAACTCTTATCATGGGTAAAATATTCTTTTTAATGTTACATTAATTGTTTTTGCATGAGTCTGTTATGCTTGCTATATACGCGATGTGCAACTCCAAAAAAAGGCTCTTTCCCCATACGATTAACAGATTTTATTTTATATTTTCTCCCAAACCAGGTGTGTTTTACTGTGTAACCGCGTCTCTCTTGCTTTCAGACACATGAAATTGCAGTTGAATTGCTGCGTAGTCAGACTTAAATACACCTGGGAGCTATTTCAGTCTGATCTACGCAACCCCATCGCATAAAGACGTGTCCGGTGTGATCATCCCCACTGACCTTCAGTGAGAGTTAAACAGTGCAATACAATTTTCTGTCAAATCAGACAAACAATCAGATTCAGTGTGTTCTGGCTTAATACAGTAGTGACTGTTTGTAACAGCTGAGTGTACTTTGAGTTAACAACTTAAATAGACATAGATTTTTTTTCCCTTGTGGCTAATGATTAATAACTCAGCATAATTTATAAACAAAGTTATTGATATATACTTATGTTGAAGACAACTTGGAATTTACCAGCCAGTCCAAAACTTGCAGTCACAAAGGTAAGCCACGAATAACACCTGGTAATTGAGCAGCTTGTCAGTTATAATCATTTACTTTAAAATCATTGTTTTACCCATAATTTGAATTATATATTAAGTAACTATAGAATCCAGTTCAAGTTATTAATATACAGTTAATCTGCTAGTAAAATTGCACAACACCCAGTTTGACGCCATAGAGGTCAATAGTAGAATCCGCTGTTCGACATGGTAGGAGAGGTTTTCAACAAAATAATTTTAAGGATCTACTTATGTGCAGTAGTCAAGTTGTAAAAAAATAAAATAAAATAAGAGGGATGGTGAATTTTTGTTTTTTTTGGAAGCATACATAGCCTAATGAATATAGTCTATTAACCTAAAGCGATATGCATGGTATTGTTGTTAAATATCAGGTACGCCAGTCATTGACCTTGACCAAGGCACCTTTCAGTAGAACTGCAGTCAGTCCCCGGACTAGCATTTCTATCACTGCCCCTACATAGTTAGGGACAAATGCAGAGGACACATTTCCCACTGGGGACAGCTTCATAGTTATGGTAGGTCACTTCCTTGATTTTACTTTGGAAAATCTTTTGGCAATTAATCCATTAAAATTTCGAACAAAACCTCACAAAACATTGCAAATGAATATCTGAATCCTTTAAAGTCAAGTATTTTTTTTATTCAAATTCAATCAATTAAATTGAAACAGCTGAAATAATTTTTAAAATCAAAAAAAAAAAAAACTGCTTGTAAAATTCAAATACATTCAAATTAGCCTGAAAATGAAATAATCCTATATATAATGTAATAATTTTCCTCACCTGTCAAATATTCTTTTAGAGTATTTATTTTATAAAATAGACTGTTTATTTGAAAATCAGTATTGCTTCTACTGGCTAATTTAAAGTAAGCTAGGCTACATGCTGGCAATAAATGAGTTATAACTAATTACCTCCCCTGTCGCGGGCGCGTGCATCACTCTAAACTCTCACCTATTGATGAGAAAACAGATTGAGATATGAACGAAAAAGAAAATTTTAAACATATTCATGTTTTTAAATTTCTCATAAATGGATGAATTAAAATTGATAATTTTGGTGGACAGATCAATTCTAATTAATACAATTTTACTTGTATGGAGACACGTTTCAGTCAATGTGCGATGAACAAATTCTCTGCCAATTCCTGATTTTGCTATCAACACTATTCTAGACCATTTCTGACACTTTATTTGTTAAACTTAGAACCTGGAAGTTGCTGAAGATTCCCTCCCCTCCTTATTTTCATACTTACGGTCCCAGATTTATGAAATTAATACCACAATCACAGAGAGCAGGTATGATTGTGTGGAGAAACGTGCATAATTATGAAAACATTATTTCTCAAACTAAGCAGGGGAGGGAGATCTCGGCAACTTAGAAACTGGAACCTGTGGAAGATTCCCTCTCCTCCTTATTTTCACACTCACTTAAATCACGTTGTCTTTGTGCCTGGCCGTGATGCTGTTCAAAACAACGTCACCTGCTCCGCTGGTTGTGCCACTGAGGTCGAAAATGAAATCGCATGTGCCCTCTAGGCCACCGTAATTTGCACAGCCTAATGGTAAGCAGTCAGCCTGCCAAATTACTGTTGATATATAATAGAAATGTATACATTCAGTGATAAAAAGTTACAGGGGATTGAAGGGGGGGATGGTCATTTAAGAAGGGGAATGATTTTTAAGATTTTTTTAAGAAGGAAGATGTGTGTTGAAACATGACTGGAGTTTTACATCCCTGTTCCATGAAAGTAGTGCTTATTGCAAAACCAACTTCAAACCTGCCCAGTTTCTTATCCAGCCAATCAACTTCAACAAGCCACTAAGCAAAAACTATGGCAGTGAACACCAATTTTTAAAATGTGTTTAAGGTCAGGTTGAGCATCTAAGCCACTGATGTTAGGAGTAGAGTAAGCTGTCATTTGGTGAGGATATAATGTAGGGTTAGCGTTTAGACATCAACTCAGCGAAGTTTAGGGTTAATTGAACGAGACCAGTGAGGTGAACGAGGTTAAAGCTGTTTCAGCTCAACCTATCTGAAAGGCATGGAATGAAATGGAAACAACTTTCCAAGGTTATAACATGTATAACCCTGGTTATTACAAAACTAATCCATTAGACAGAAATATCAGGTTAGATTTTACAATAACCATTATAGCAATGATTTATTATTGGTAATGTGACCATTTATTAATTTATAAAAAGATAGCTTATTAATGTTTAAAATTCATTTATAAACTGCATTTAAAACACTTATAAAAGCTAAATAGATAATTTATCAAGGGATTAAGGCCACTGATATTAAGGTAAGGGCAGGTTATACACCACAGGGCAAGTTAAATTAAAAATAAAGGTAATAAACCTATCAATGCTTGGGTTAGGGCTAAACCATCATGGTGGGGCTATATGATCCATTTACCTTTTATAAACCCTTTAGATGCAGACTATAAACAGTCTTTAAATGATAATAAACTACCAGTAAATTAAATGGCCCGTTATAAACTATTAAGTATGATTATTGTAAAGTGTTACCAATTTTCTTTTCTTTATTGCAAAGTTTATATATGATTTCAAACCATCTAACTGAATAGAGGTCCGATTAGCTGAAACAAAAATAAATGTTTGCTTAATTAAACAAACATACATTAAAAGCTCTAATGGGATGTTTATCTTAGCCAAGCGATGTTATTTTCTCTAGACACCATCAGCCCCTTTGTGCCCGTATGAGCTTTGGAAGTTAGATTTAATGAGTTTCAGATAGTCTTAACAGGAAAGTGGTTCGAACTGAATTTTGCCCTCCTAATGAGCAATTAACAGAGGGGTGATAAGACAGATAGGTGAGCCCAGGCAGTAAATCTGTTTTCGGTTTATTTGATTCTGAGAAGACATTCTTTTCTTTGCTGGGTTGGTAGCCATGCAAGAAGTAGCATATAGCAGGTTAAACAGCTTTTGTAAATCTGATTATTAGAGTCTAATCTGTTAATGACATGCACGTTCACCTTGTAATTGAACAAATCAAAAATAAGATTAGACAAAAGAAAGATGTAGCTTGTCAATAACATACCTCTATAGCAAAAGCACTTCCAAGACTATAGAATGGTTTATCAAGAGTTTGGGCCGCAGAGGCTGGAGGAGAACAACTATTCATTTGAGTTAGTATAAAGGATGTGACTGATTGTGCTCTTTGTGGAAAGTGACAGAAAAAGGAAGAAGCACATTTGCTCAGCGACTTTCCAGATAAAAAACAAGGCAATTCCATGTCCAACTAAAACCCAGTCTCAAAAACTCTGTCTACAGAACAGGATCAAAATGAAATATGACTGTTTCTGAATGCAGTAAAAATCATGTTTAGTTCTAGTGTAGTTCCACTGCTTAAAAGCACAGGAAGTCTTTTGTAAGCAGGTGACAGATACAATTGTACTTCATAAAAGATGGCACTTCAAATGGGAGCAGGTGGAGCCACTGGACAAAAATAAAAAATGTCTATGTATAAATATATATCAATTCCATTGAATTGTATTTATAGTATATTATGTAAGATATTAAGGTACCTTACATGCGACATAACAAATCTTTGGGAGGAATTTTGCATCTTTAATGAAAATGCAAACAGTTCAATGTCTTTATGCAACTAATTTGCAAAAATAAACTAGTTACTTTCCAGCCCTGACAGTAGCTGACAAAAATGAATACAATACACCCAAACAGACCAAGATTTCACAGGTAATCTAAGTAAATAAAGGGGTTTCATCAAACTGTTAGCAAGTTTTCTCTCATATTTCATTTGTATAATAAAGGTAAAATAAAGGGCAGTTTAAAAGAGTAGCATAAATATTTAGAGTACATGAAAGAGTGCATGCAAGAATGTTAACAACATGATAACTCCTTACAAAAAATAACCCCCTCCAAAAAAAAAGTTTGTTGCACCAAAGCAAAAGTACTTAAAACTGTGGCATCTTTCGATCCTAGGCGAAGATTTTTAAACTTATTTCACCAAGGATGACTAAGCAATATTCCAGCTGTCAAACCCCATAAACAAAGTTATACTTTGCATGTATAGTGTCAAACTATTTTGAGCCCGGAAAGAATTGTCAGCATCCCCTGTGCTTCAACACTGTTTAAGCCAAACTCTGACCCTACCATCTGAATGTACAGCTGAAATCAAAACTGATTGGACCAAACAACGTCTTGCCGATATGTAATTATCTAGCTTTAGAGAGCCTGTGTAAACTCTAGCCTCAGTTCCTGTCATCAGCTGACAGGATGGTATCCCAAGTGGTTTTATGTTGCAGTAGCTCATCTGCTTCGTTTGACGTGTTGTACATTCACAGATGGTATTCAGAAAATTCCATTTTTTAACGAGTGGTTATTTGAGCTGCTTTTGCTTGTAATATCATCTTGAACCAGTCTGCTGATTATCCTTCTGCTTTTTACATCAACAAGACATTTTATTTTATACAGCTGCTGTTCACTGATTATATTCTCTAATTTTGGGCCATTTTCTGTAAGCCTGAAAGATGGCTGTGATTAAAAATCCCAGTAGATCAGCAGTTCTTTTTTCAGATTTTTTTATTTTTTTTTATTCAGACTGGCAAATCTGGCAGAAAAACAATGCAGCAAAGTCATTAAAATCCCCTTGTCATTGCTTCTTCTAATACCTGGTATAAAGTTAAGCAAGTCTTTTCACTACTCCTAAAGTTGTCAAAGTTGGAATTGTTGGGTTCATTGTTCAAGTTGACAATTGAAAAGGTGTACTATATATGGTGTCTGTATATGTCTAAGTTACATAATCATTTCTACTTATTTACCTCAGGGTAGCTTTTCACTTCCACTTAGGCTAACATGGTTACAGGTTGGCACACTCTAACATTGCAATCAAATTGGTTTCCTTTGATAAAAACAGTGTGACCAATTTATGATTTTATTAAATCGTCTTTGGAAAGTGCCTTACGATGAAATTTGATGTGTATTTTGCTATTTAAATAAACTATAATGAATTGAGCATAGCTAATTACTATGAGGTAAAATACAAAAATGTTCAGGAGGTGGAAGAACAGGAAGCTCTGGAAGAAGGAGGGAGCACTAATAAAACAGCATTGAGGTTTACCCAAAAGGTACTAATGGAAGGGAAGAAAGAGAAGGAACACCCCAGAGTTCGACTGTCACATGCAGTTTACAGATATAAGGAAGAGGTTTGATGGCTGGTGTACAAACTAAAGATTAGATGAAATCCAAGCTCATCAGTGTGAAGTGGGGGAAGATAGTATCTGAAAGAAGGGCACAGTTTTAAGGGTGCTAACTGTCAGGGTTTTTTCTAAATTACACCCCTCACATAGAGGGTGGTCACATCCCACCTAATCCAGTGGAAAGCTGTCAGGGGAGAGATAAAAAAGTAGGCCAGGAACCCTTTTCTTAAACCTTAGAAGAAAGGCCACAGCAAAGTTCTGCATCAAATTAAAGGAAGTGTATTTCCTCCCTTGGAATTCAAGCCTTATTCACAGTTTAAATTGTCAAACTATGCACTGATAAAGCTGAAATACCTAAGAGTTTACTACTACTACTACTACTACTAATAATAATAACAATAATAGTAGCAATTTATTTAGTGGAACAACATATCCAGTGAGAGCTGGTGAAGTCTTTTTGACAGGTATTACAACTGTTTGAATGCATTGGTTGTTTGAATGCATGGATTTTAACAAACTGTTAAAAGTTTGTGCAACATACATATTATGTTAAGGGTGCTATAATGTTTTACAGGCCTGTTTCTTGTGTTTATCTTTTTTATTCATTCTGAAATCATTGTTGCAAAGCAATGCATGACTTTCATTTTTTGCTTTTCATAGAATGTTAATTTATTAATACTTTTGCCAGATTCAAGTTATTTCTGTCACCAAGATAATTTTCTTTCATCATACGAGGGGTAGGTTTAAAGAAATGTGTTTGAGAACATCTCATTTTATAGCTAGTAATGCAGAATTTTTGTTGCTTCCCTTTGACCCTTCCTCCACTATCTTTCTTATTCAACAATATGCAGGGGACATGCTGCTTGAGTTTACCTGTAATAAAATATCACTTTGTCATAGCCAAACAGTAACACTACTATTTTTTTGCAGTATAAAGTTCTACATTAGCTAAATTACAATCACTTGTGAATTGGCATGACCCTAGCCAATCCAAAGGAAGGTAAGTGGAGCGTTATATAATGAGTAAACAAGAGACTGATAATAACAAAACAGAAGAATTTAGAAATGACTGATGACAATTTAGAAACTAGCTAATCCAGTGTTTTTCTGTCATTACACTGTCACAAGTACAGAGCAACCAAATTAATCGGACAAAAACAGATAAGAAAAAGTAACTGGATGAACTTTTTCGGTCAAGGAAGCATGGCTGAAAGAGCTTAGGGACATTGATCCAGGTGAAGATTTAAGGTCTTAATGCTTTATTCAGATTTTTTGCTAATGTCACACTTTTTAAGTTGTGGTTGTTAGTTTACAGACCTTAAGCTACAAACTATACAAGCTTTACCATTTTACATTAGTACATAGTAAAGTGACCTGTGTCTGAGTGGTGCTGTTGGGATTGTAATAGAAAGAAATTTGACATGGGTCACATTTGGAGTTTAATCCATTTATACCAACAGGCAGGCATTCATGCACAAGTGCATCGGTAGAGAGATGCCCTTTTTGGGGAGGTTTTTATTATTGCATCAATAAAATATGTTCCTTAGAATACTGTAATACCTTATCTGGCTTTAGCATGAAATCCACTGAGTTATTTTATTAGTTGGATCATTACTCTTGTTGACATCTTCTTATTTTCTAGAAAGCTGATGACAATGAGAACCTCTAGGGAGGTGAAGATAGAGTCATGTAGAGCCAATTAAAACACAAGTCAGCTTACTTTAAAATTTCAAAAGTAAAGTTTTTTTCACACTCAAGACAGTGAAATACTGTCAGTGGGGAGGTCTACCTTCAACCCAGCTTTACCAGGTTTAGGTCTGGCTAGTTTTAGATGAGGAGTTGCAGAAAAGATGAGTGACATTTTTACTGCCCTTTATAACAGTTCTGGTCATCTAAAAGATTTATAGATTAAACAGCCTCGCTTGCATTCAGAGCAGCCCCTCGCCCCCACCTTGGGTCATCAGATCATCTCTCAGTCATGCTTATCCATGCATATAAGCCCTCGCTGATCAGGGCTACACTGACAGTTAAAGAGGTCCAAGTGTGGTCTGAGGGTGCCATAGAGAAACTCCAAGGCTGCAA
>NW_015151171.1:358642-359946 GCF_000732505.1 Cyprinodon variegatus
ATGGGAATCTATGTTGCATTTGACGCACCACTACAAGATGAATGGACAGATTCGGCGCTATTCATTCGCAGCAAATCATTGCAGCTTGGTGGCGGTGGCGTTAGCATAGTAGCATGGACGACGAGATGATTGAAAATGAACACAACGGAGATCTAGTCCTATTGGCAGACATCCATTTAAAATGTAGGCAACGGCATGAAAGAAGTGGTTTCTACTTTTACTTTTATACTTTAAGTAAATTTACAAGCCTGTACTTTGTTACTTTTACTTGAGTAAAGAAGTTTTATCAGTACTTCCACTTTTACCAGAGTATTTTTAAACACAAGTATCTGTACTTTTACTCAAGTACGGAAAGTGAGTACTTTTGTCATCTCTGCTGATAACATACCTGGGTGGGTGTATAAGGAGTGTGCAGATCACCTGGCTGGTGTCCTCACATACATTTTTAACACCTCGCTGGACCAATCCTTAGTGCCAGCATGCTTCAAGTCTACCACCATTATTCCGGTCCCAAAGAAGCCTCAGGTCACATCACTAAATGATTGCCAGCCTGTCGCACTCCTATCATGATGATAGCTTCGAAAGGTTGGTTGAAGAACACGTAGTCTCCAGTCTGCGGCCAACATTCGACCACTTCCAGTTCACCTAGCGACGTAACCGCTCCACTGAGGATGCCATCTCTGCTGTTCTCCACCTGAGACTGGCACAGCTAAATGAGAAGAACACCTACGTGCAGATGCTGTTCCTCATCCTACAGCATCTGATGGGCAAACTGGAACAGCTGGGATTCATCGCACCCCACTGCAATTGGCTGCTAGACTTCCTCAGCAACAGACCTCAGTCAGTCCAGGTCAGACAGAACACCTCTGATGTCATCATCCTAAGCATGGGCACCCTCAGGGCTGCGTCCTGAGCCCTCTGCTGTTCACCCTGATGAGACATGATTGCGTCCCCAGGTTCCCCACCAATCACATGGTGAAGTTTGAAAACGACACCACAGTGGTGGACCTCATTAGTGATGACAATGACCAGAACTACAGAGAGGAGGTGAAGCAGCTGGTGGACTGGTGCAGAGATAACAGCCTGATCCTGAACGTGGAGAAGACAGAGATAATCTTGGACTTCAGGAAGAACTGGCCTAACAACGCTCCACTGGTCTTTAACAGCTCAGCTGTAGAGATGGTCAACAGCACCAACTTCCTGGGGGAGCACATCACAGACACCCTCAACTGGAATGCAAACACCACCTCAATGATCAAAAGGGCACAAAAGCACATGTACTTCTTGCAGAGGATGTGGAGAGC
>NW_015151171.1:363406-364572 GCF_000732505.1 Cyprinodon variegatus
CACATCACAGACACCCTCAACTGGAATGCAAACACCACCTCAATGATCAAAAGGGCACAAAAGCACATGTACTTCTTGCAGAGGATGTGGAGAGCCCACCTGGCCCCACCCATCCTCACCACCTTCTATAGAAGCACCATAGAGCACGTTCTGTCCAGCTGTCTCACTGTGTGGTGTGGAGGCTGCAGCTCCTCAGACTGGAAGAAGGTCAGCAGAGTGGTAAAAAAGCAGAGAAAATCATTGGGGTTCATCTTCACTCCATTAAAGATATTTCATCCCAGCGCTTTGTTCCGAGCCCGTAATATAATAAATGACCCCTCACATCCCCAGCATGGACTGTTCCCCCTCTGGTAAGACACTTCGAAGCATCTGATGCAGGTCCAGCAGATTCCAGAACAGTTTCTTCCCCACGGCCATTAGACTGCTGAATGTTATATAAAATGGATTATTAAAAAAAAGCAAAAACTGAACTGAACACAATGTATTTCATAACGCTGCTTATCTTATCAAGGCTACACTTTAAAAAAATGAAATAGTCTAGAGAGCTGTTCTTAACAAAATTTCTTTTTGTTTACACTTGTGTATACAAAATGACAAAATAAAATCTGTTTAAGTCTAAATCGGAAAACATCCAGCTTTATAATGTTAGAGAACAGGGCTTATAACAATGCATCTCCATATCTCAGAATAGCCGAGGAACAAATTCTCATCGCAGCTAAATTACCCCACAATCAGCAAAGTTAACAATTTTTACTGATCCTGAAGATAGTTTGCAGCAGCTATGAATGTTTTAAATGTACATATACAAAGTTAAATAGATAAACCTAATGTATTTTTTATTGTTCTTAAAATTTAGAATACTGTGTGCAGCTGCACGAAGAGAAGTTGTATAACTTATATAGATATGTAATAATGTTGTCAAGGCTCAAAAAGTAGGACCCACAATTCAGGCAGTCAGAATAGATGTGTTTACAAATGAAACGCCTTATTGACTGCTCAGAACACTGTGGCTCTTTAGCTGGGACCAGCTTACTGGAGTCTCTGTACAGGTAGATACTCAGGTTAAAGGGGAATCCAAAACGGAGAGTCGGGGGAAACATCCAGGGTCTTTAACAGGCAGAATCAAAACAGCAGTCCGAAACAGGAACAGGAAGAAACAGACCGGC
>NW_015151171.1:369185-376859 GCF_000732505.1 Cyprinodon variegatus
AGGCAGAATCAAAACAGCAGTCCGAAACAGGAACAGGAAGAAACAGACCGGCACATGGGGCAGTCTGTTGGAGTGGTGGCCTAGTGGTTAGGGCATAGAACTTGAAATCCTGAGGTTCTGAGTTTGAGTCCCACTCCTACAGATTGCCACTCTGAGCAAGATCCTCAACCCAACACTGCTCCCTGGGAGCAGTGTTGGTGCCATCATGGGGCTTCTCCCTGGGAGCCCCATGATGGCAGTCCACTGCTCCTCAAGGTGATGGATTAAATGCAGAGGTAAATTTCTCAAATGTGACACCAATAAAGTTAAATTAAAACTCAGGATACTGTAATCAAAAACACAACTGGGTACACTAGAGAACTCTCACACACGGCTCAAATAATATGGCACTGATGGCTGAAAACAGGCAGCCTAAATAGGAATTGGAAAAGCAGTTAAGAAGCACTTCAATGCCAGAGTGTTAACCTTAGAGGTATGGTGGAGGATTTTTGTGAATTATTGAAAAGGCCTGCCCTATCCACTTTTTTAAAAAAAAGCACATGCACAACCCTGTACCTGCTCCTGAGGTGGAAGTTAGGAGGACCACCAAGTGGTAAACCCTAGCCCTCAAGACTCCCAGCATTGTTTGCTTACTCTTTTGTTTCATTCAGGATTTAGATGCTCCTTGGTATTCTGTTTCTGAGCAAACCTTCCTTCAACCACAATTCTCTACAAACTTGCTTTGAATTTTCTGATGCAACAACTGGCAATCAGCTACTGACTCCACAGTCTAGTCTCTTCGAACCTGATCCACCTTCTACTTGCTCTCATTCTATTCTTGCCTCCTCTGCAACAACCAATTGGGATTCAGGCCTTCAGCTCCAATACCCAGATCCAGGGTCGGACTGGTAATCTGTGATACTGGGCATTGGCCAGCCTAATTTCAGCATGCGAGGACCGGTCCTCCTTAAATTATTCTGGCCCCAACATTTACTCTCCGGCCAAAGCACCTACCTGTGAAAGTAAATAACTCAAGGAGCTCAAGAAGTAATGCAATATTAACTACCTAAATGATGCATGCAGTATATATAGCCCTTCCTTGTCATGCACACACTTGTAATTTTCTATTTCTTCAAACTGTAAAATCCTATTTCTTCAAATTTCAAAATCCTTGCAAGAAACTAACTTATAATAAACTAAAATGCTTTTTTTAACCAAACTATGACGTTCCTCTTACGTTTATGCAAATTTATGTTTGAATATTTTGCAAAACTATGTGGCGGTGCATGACGGGGTTTTGCATCAAAAACAGCTAACATTTCTTGTTTTACATGCATTGTTGCGAGTTTGGGATGTTTCCTAATCTGGCAGTTTAGCGTGGCTGTCTATGGGTATAAAAATATTTTCTTTAGATTTATGGCCTGAGAGATCAATAGACTTTGGTTCAAATTGGGTGAGATTTCGTATATATCCAGGTGGTTTATGAATTTTTTTTGGGTTGGAAAACGAGTCAGTGACATCTGAAAACCCTGCTGATGCGGTGAGTGGGAATGTTACGCAGCAGCAGTCACTGTCGCGTCCGTGTTACTAACCAAAGCCAGCAAAACTGCTTTAGTCTTGGTAATGGTTGTCGTGTGATGCTTGAAGATAGATCGGTTAATCCACAATGTGTATTCATACTGTGTTTTACACTTGAGACGGTTGAGAGGCGGGGTACACCCTGAACAGGTCACCAGTCTATCACAGGGCAACACAGAGACAAACAGGACAAACAACCATTCATGCACACACTCACACCTAAGGAGAATTTAGAGAAGCCATTTCACCTACAGTAACAGCCATGTGTTTGTACTGTGGGTGGAAGCCAGAGTACCCGGAGGGAACCCACGCATGCTCAGGGAGAACATGCAAACTCCATGCAGAAAGACCTCAAAATGGGAATCGAACCTTCTTGCTGAAAGGCAGCAGTGTTTCCACTGCCCCGCCCCAAATTGAAGTTATTTTAGTTTTAATTACATTATCATGATTTACTCCTTTGGGATTCTTTTATAATTTATTTGACTTTGGTTGTGGGCAAGACACTGTCTGAATGGCATAATGAGTAGGTAACAGTAGAGAAGCTGCAAAGCGGTGTGTTAAACTATGACTATGCTTCCTTGTCTGCACACTGGCTTGTCAGCTTGAAACTAATCTGCTTGTCCTTCCAGAGTCTCTGCAACATCATGCTTGTTCTGAGTACATAAGTATTGCAAGTATAAAACATAAGTAAAATCATTAAAAAACTATAATTTAAAGTAGCTATTAAGGTATTAAATTAGATTTTGTG
Source organism: Cyprinodon variegatus (assembly GCF_000732505.1). Lineage (NCBI taxonomy): Eukaryota > Metazoa > Chordata > Actinopteri > Cyprinodontiformes > Cyprinodontidae > Cyprinodon > Cyprinodon variegatus. The sequence goes on from NW_015151171.1 coordinate 371,491, forward strand.
AGGAACTGCACTCATCATCTGTCTATTTAACTACACATGCATAGCTGGTTTCTTGACCACTAGATGTTCCTGCATTGAAAAAAAGCAAATCTCATGGTTGGTCAATACAGCTTTGTAAATAAATGTGTAATGCAATTTCAATTAAATCAATCAGATTGGAACATTTTATAATTAAAGGATAAAAGTAAAACGAAAATACCAGGTGGGATTATGTCAAACTAAGATCTGTTGATACTTTTGACAGTGCCTATGAAGATTTGCTTCATGACAGAGCTAAAATATAAAAAGAAGGCTAAATACAGTATTCTAACAGATAATGTGTTTCATATGTGTTTTCAAGAAAACACAAACTTTTTTATTTTTCACCATGTGAATCTTATGATTAACACTTGAATTGATTTCTGATGTATGTAATGTCTTTATGTAGTCTTTAATTATTTATCTTTACCATTACACATTTCCGTCATAAATACACATATTTGTCCTAGTTATAATGGAAGAAGAATAAATCTAAAGCTCTATCAGCTATCGCTGTTATAACTGCAGAAGAAGTAATCCTTTCTGGTTATTTTCAGTTGTCATGGATATATGTAAGGTGGAGTGGGACACTGATAGAGGTCTGTGAATCTCTAATTTAACCGTTGATGCTCACACGTTCCTTAGATCTCATTAGGAGGCCTAAAAGGTAATTAGAGACCAGTGACCTTTATTCACAGGGAATGATACAGGCCATGCCTTTTATTCACCTACAATATCACAAATTTTTACAGTTATGTTTGACCAGCTGAAAATAAAATCAATTTACCAACAGAAAAATTAAAGGTATAACAATTCCAAGGTTTTCATTTTTCTGTCTTCAAATGACAGCGTATTATCATTAAAATCACCACCCCATGCCTTTCAGGCTAAAACAAAGTAATAAAATTACAATATTAACCAAAAGATGATAAGCTATATCAACCAACATTAACATTTAAACTCACTTTTTTGGTAAACATTTAATCATTTAGCATAGTGCTGTATTAACATTGGACAATGATATTTTAGACATGTTAGGCAGCAAATTAGCATTTTGTTCACAGTGTTAATAAACTGAATTGTTACAATGAAATAGAGATACTTTATTATTTGATCCACTATAATGGGTTTTAAGTTTCACTGACAAAGCAATAGGGAAATAATACATACATATAAAAATTTTCTAGAGTTGAATATCTACCTGTCTATATAAACGTCTATATAGAAAAGCTTATTTAGACTGTAGACCAGGCTTCCTTAATTCTGCTCCCTGAGGACCAGGGCCCTGCAACTTTTATATCTGTCTTTGCATTAGCACACACCTTAGTCAAATATTCAGGTCATTAACAGAGCTCTGTGGAACTTGACTACATGCTGAGTAAGTTAATAAGCTATTTAATTCAGGAGTAGAATAAGAGATTAAAATGCGCAGGACACCAAAACTCGATGAGTGGATTTGAGGACGCCTGCTGTAGACTTTAGTTTAGATGTAGACTTAACAGCAAAATAAACCACTGAACAGGTATTGAAGAAATCACATATTTCAATTGGTTAATGTAAAAGATTGAAAGGAAAATATCTGCATTTTTACAAGCAAAACATTAAAACAGGATGGATGCCAAAAACATTTATAAAGCTGGTAAAAACGGTCCAAATAGCTTGTAAAAACTAGAGGTGTCTGTTAGTGCTTATTTTATTATCAGGCCGTTGCTGCTTATTTTAGTATCAATCGGATAACAAATACATGCAGGGCCAGTATCACTAACACCAATACAGATAATTTTAATATTCAATTCTAACATATCATCAAACTCGTGACCTTAAAAAGTTTTCCTTATAATAATTTATTTAAAATATAGCAATTTAGACAGTTTTAGGTGATTATTTTATTAACTCCTTATAAAGGTTTCACACAGAATCAAGTAAAGTAAATTGAAAGCTTTGTAACTTGATTTTGTGTTTCGAAATAAAATAACATTTCCTCTGACAACTGCAGGTATTTTCTGGACATTACAAAATAAGAAAATGTATACAATTACAAAACCACAATATATAATATTTAAAAAATCCTCAGAACAATTCCCAGAAGCTTTACTTTGGGCCTCACCCCCCTTATGCAGACCAAATGAAAACACAAGTGGGGGAGTGTGTCTTATCTCCCTTTGCTCTGAGAAAAAGTAGCTTGTCTGACCACTTAAGGCTGATTTATACTTTGAAACTAGTTTGTCTGCGTAGGTGTCGCAGTGAGCAAACGGACATCCTCGCCCCCCCCACAGACTCTCTGCTGCACCTCTCCCAAATTGTAGGTGACCGCAGACAGTGCAGCAGACAGGAGGCCGGCTTGTTTTGTTTTTATGACTCCAATTGCGGAAAACAACTCGTGAAGTTCGACAAGCTAGAAGAGCGAGGCGCGTGAGAATGCTGGGACCCTTTTTCGACCTGGATCCCCGCTCTTTTCCTCCGTCATGTCATTCTGTTGTAAGAGAAACTCGCACCCACTTCCTCACTGCCTCGGCCGTGTATTTCGACCCACAGCGTATAGCACAGACCAGGCTCAAAATTGAGCATTAATCAAAAATATCTGCATCAAGCTCACTGCGACACACTGGTGCGGAGAGTATAGCCAGCCCTTTAGCTGTTGCATTTTTGTTGAAACAGCAGCAGTGGCTACAAGAGTAAATCTTAATCCAAAGTATTTATATAACCAAGGCAGTATTGATTTGACACCAACCTGGCATAAATATTGTTGCTATTTTGGTTCGATCTGAAGGGGCTTCAGAGACATTGTCCAATTTTATGTTATTTTTCATGTTTATAAGGCCTTAAATACCCTCTTGTCCAGGATCAATTCTAATGCCACTATACTGTTGCAAAAAAAAAAAAGTGTTTCTTACTTTCTGGTTGCAACCAAAATTAAACGTATCACTGCCACCTAAAGAGTTAGAAAGTTGTAAGATTAAAAAAGACTAAACATTGACTGCCTGGGAAATTTGGAAGTTAAACAATTTAACATTGCAAAAATATTAAAAATACAGTCCATTTGCTAGACCTTCTCCTACCCACTCCAGCATTTACCTTACAAGCTCTACCTGGACGGTACTGGAAGCAATAAAGAAATAAAAAGAAAAGAAACAAGATGTGTTTCCAGGCTTCTCCAGGTTGGTGGGAGCTTTCTGGAGTTGGAAGATGAGGATATAATTCATCCTTGGCAAACTCGAATAGATCCAATGAAGACCTTAGCAACTGGGGACCGATCTCTCGAAGGTCTGCATCATTTAATGTCAGTGCTACCTGCCTGTAGCTACTGACACATTTTGTGAGTCTAAACATAGGCCCTCGTACCACACAAGAAGCCTTCTACAGCCGGGTAATTACCCCAGCTTCACGGGCATTAAAGATGTGCCTCAGGCGCTGATGCCGTTTGGACCCACAGCCTTGAATTCTCCGTGGCTCACTCTTCACCTGAAGTATTGAGAGAGGCAGGTTGGGTGAGGGGTGCTGTGCTTTGGGATGTCTGAAGTGGACCGGTGGGTGATTGCTGAGAACCAAAAGATTTGCAGCTGGGAAAAAGTAGGCAGTTAGCTTTGTTTAAACTGCTTCTTTCTCATTACTTTAATTATTCTTCCCACTTGGTCCAGTATGGCTAATGTCAAATATTCATGGGCCAAGGCATCCTGTCTTCTCCCTCCTGAGGCTTGACAGAAGACGTTTTAAAGTACTCCAGAATTTCTTCCTTTTCTCCAAATGAAACAATTGCAACAACAGTCTTTTTCAACACTGCTTCGCAAGAGATTCTACCCTGCATGTTTTAGATCTTTCTCTGCATCTACAGAGAGAATTTGATCAGGCAAAGAGGGATAGCACTGAGGAAAGCACAAATTACAACAAGTGTTGAGCCTTGAAGAAACCTCTGCCAACCAGACACAGCTGGTGAGTGCCTCTTATTAAAAAATTTCTGCAATGTATATTTGGAAGCAGACGGAGCCTGCCCTCATTTGCTCCAGAAAACTGTGTGTCACAGATTGTTGTGTATGGATTTACTTGGCTGCAGACCATAAGGGTATTCATCAGAGCACCATTTTAAAAGTTCAGTGAAAGCAAATACAATGACAGACATTTCCTGAAAAATCTATCAAAAACTAGTTTTGTATAATGTTTTGTCAATAGTTGTTTGTCCCTTACATGACCTACATGGCATTGTATAAAACAGAAATGCGGAGAAAGATTATTAAAAAAAAATGAAAATGTGTCCAAATAGGGCAAAAGGGAATTTTTCAGTAGTTCAGTAGACAAAAAAAGTTTTTCATTTTTATTTTCACTCGTACACCTCCTGCGTCGTCCTGAGAAGCAGCGCATGTGGGAGAAGGAAGCAGCCACACTGAAACCCTGATGAAGATAGATCCAAAATAATCATCACAGGCGTTGCTCTGCTCGCAATGTTTGTGTTGCTGTAGAGCAGGTGTGCCGCTGTCAATAACAACTAAGACCAAACGCAGGTTTCAAGCATCATGCCTGTTCCACGCCTTTCAGTGGGAGACTTTTTTTAATCTAAATATCATGTTTGGGTAAAGATACAGTTTTATGATGTTGCTTGAGTGATGTTGCTTATGCTTTAGAGAAACTCTAAGTTTTACTTTGCTCCATGTTTTCTAGTTTTATTCCTATTTTGTTGTTCTTTCTGGATATATATGAGTTCTAAGGTTTTTATTTATTTATTTGCCCTATTGTGTTGGTCTCCTTTTCCCTAGCTCCTACCTTGACTTGACGCCGTTACCTTGTTTTAGTAACGAGTAATCTTACTAATTAGTTTGACTGTAACTATAACGCAGTTACCATTGCAGACACCCCGTTACTGCGCGTTACTCAGGACGCACAATTAACCCTTTTTCATGATAGGACTCATGTGTGCCTTGTCATGAGAGAGGGGAGGATGAGAATGGCTGATGTATAGTGAGATTCCGTCTGTCAGTTGGGTAGGTGGGTGTTTCTGCTGGTGGGTGTTAACGTACGGCACACACGGAGAGATGGAGAGTGAGGATGACTCCAGCAGCAAAACAGCGTTTTCCAGATGGAAATACCGGTGTTACGTCGAGCTAAGTTTCCCCATCACATACGATTTCCCCTGCATCTCCACACAGCGCAGGCGGCACGAGTCACCACGCAAGCGACAGGAAAAGCTTATGCTCGCTAAAGGCGCGCAACAGTCGCCCTGTGCTCGCGCCACAGGAGAACTATGGAGAGCGTGAACAATCAAATGATAGCCTATATGGAGAAAGGGAGAAATCTGGATGGATGGATGGATGGATGGATGGATGGATGGATGGATGGATGGATGGATGGATGGATGGATG
>NW_015151171.1:377324-387555 GCF_000732505.1 Cyprinodon variegatus
AGTAACTCAGTTACTAAGTCAGTTACTTTTGGGAAGAAGTAACTAGTAACTATAACTAATTACTTTTTCAAAGTAACGTGCCCAACACTGATCGTCTTGCATCGTCTAACTTCATCTCTCCTCGCCTTTCCTTGACTCTACGTGCTCTTTACCCTGATGTCTCCATGGTTCTGGTTTGTTTTACATTTTAAGTTGGATTTTTTTGGATCCCTGCCTCTGTTACATGTGTTAACTCATTTAAAAAAGTGCAAGAACTCACCCCTGCCTCTCAGCCTCTGCATTTGGGTCCAAAACCACAACCAAACCTTGACACACGTATGTGGGCATGAACCTCTTTTTTGCACAGATATCAAGTGTCCACCTTTCCAGGAGATCCAGGCTAGGATCAAGTCATCTTCAAAACTGCTGCTTTTGTAACTCCTTCTGGTCTTGCAGTGGTTAGTTTACATTAAAGTGGTTAAAGAAAGGAATGGAGGTAGAGGCCATTGAAAGTCGAGAATGGCTAGGTGCATGTGCAGCATTGGTAGCAGGATGGAGTGTAAGAAATTTGGGACGTGATTTCTGGGGGAACTTTGTTGTTGGGAAAATTTAAATCCATGTTGATGTCACTTGGACATGTTACAGTTAGCTAAGCATTGTTTCAGATCATATGTGCATTTTAATAAAATTAACTTCAATTTTCTTGAAGGTTTTGGGCGCCAAAGCCATTTGTTACTTCCAGGCAGTAACAAATGGATTAGTATACATTATTTACTTGTCAGGCAAAACTTTGGACAATGTTATAAAACTCATGCCACACTTAACTGCAGTTCCAAAAAACATGAACTCCTACATGCTTGTGACTCAGAATCCTTTACTGACTAAGCAGGAAATATCACATTGTATATAACAAATTTAAGTGACTAACAACTACACTGAAATTACAGCATGAGTAATGGGCTCTAATACTGTAGTTTATTCAACCATTGATTGTACTTTTAACTGATTCTGAACTGGTGGGCGTAGGATGGCCATCTCTCATATGGATTTTAATGGAGTGAAACACTCGTGTGTGGATGAAAACTTTCAGTATTCCCCCAGAAAACGATATTACATAAGATAAGTGGGATGTTTCATATGGAGGCCTGAAAGCTGTGTAGATGATGGTGTACAGAAATAAAAGAGAGCGAGCAGAATCTTGTGTTGCTTTAGGGGCTGCACTGTGAGAACAGCTAAAACAATGCCTGTTATTAAAGCTTTCCAAGCTGATACGATTCTGATGGGCATGAGCAGTTTTCTCAGAGATTCTGAAAAAAAGATGCTATATTATATAGGACAGGAAAATTGTTACTGTTTTTTTTTTTCTTTTGACAAATGGTCACATGCAACAAGACTCAGCAAAAAATAACAAAGAACAAGATTAATTCCAGTATTCTTTCATTTTGCAAAAGATTGTATCAAACAATGAGATTTTCATCTCTGGGTAATTAACAAGGCTTTTTTTATGTCTTCCAGAGCCTAATCTCCCCATCTTTCTTTATGTATTCTTAACTGTAGCTCTACAAAGTAAAATCATATTTACCTGCTTGAAAAACTGCACAGAAACTGTGGGTGTCTCGTTCCAAGGACAACATAGCTGAGGTCATGCATGCCTGGAATATACTAACATCCAATCAGGACCGGACTGAATAAGAATGCGACAATGGTCAATATGTGCATTCAAATGCCTGACAGAGCATTGAGTAGAAGGAGCTTAATAACAAAAGCTGGCATGCGTCAATATTACGAAAAATCTTCTGAAATACTGAATAATGGTAGAATTTAGCAAACATAGCGCCTGAATGCTTTTCCAAAAAGACATTTTTGATGCTAGACACTGTGACAAAACTACTGGGGGTTGATAGGATTATTAAGCTTCTCTTTTGAAGTCTATTCACTTTAAGCACCAAAAAACTTTTAGATCAAATGAAGCAAAAATAAAATATTTCTCAGACTGTGATACACACAAAGGTTCTTTATACAGAAAATACCAGATGTTGGAGGTGTGTGACACTGCTATTGGTATTGATCTGATACCAAGAAAATACAGGGTACACATATATGGGTTTCCATTATATTGATACTAATAATAATACTTTTAGCTATATAATTGTATTACCATCAAACGTCTGACCCCTTTTATTTATTTATTTATTTATTTATTTATTTATTTATTTATTTTTTTTTTTGCTTTTTCACCATTAGGGTGTCTGCAATCAATAACCATGCTATTACCGGTAAGTTACTTATCCCCATACCAGGATTAACAGCAAATACATTAGAAAAAAATTAAAGGTATTTGGTATTGCCTAGAAGTAAAGAATTAAAGTCACATTTATAGAAATATTCAGAAATTCAGTTTTGTCTTTCAATGACAAAGACATTCAAATCTATATAAACAAAAACATTTAAATTACTATATGAAGAAATGCCTGTAAAAGCAAAGTCTATAAAGCCCCAAAACACAAAAAAAAACTGAAATTCATTCTTTAAAAGCATTCCTACCACTAAATGCAAAAAAAAAATACTGACTATTTAACAATCAACTGATGGCTTAAAATAGGTTTCTTAGACATAGAAAGTTACAAAGGGGTTCAAAAAGTTAATCTCCAAATTTACAACAGCTTTGTTTGCTTTAAGGACTTTTCCACAGACAGGTTAAAGTATGAAAGTACAAGTTTGTTTTTAAATATAATAAATAATAATAAAAATTATCCAATAATCCTTTAACAGTGTTTTATCTTTGAAGTTATGTCTGTTCTGTTCTCTTGCAGAAACAAAATATTTTCGCATCTGATAGAGGTAACCATTTTCATTTGAACTCTAAGATAATAATAATAGGCAAAGGTACAGGAATAAAGCAAACAAAAAAGGTCATATAAAATCTTTGACACTTCACTGCTAGTCACTTCTCCTTAAGCATTTTGGTTAGTCAGCCTGGGTTGAATAAAACCGACTGACAGAATACTTTTTATGAAATCCTCTGAATGTTTATGAAGGTTAATTTATACATCAAGAGAGCAGTAAATTGTTTTAAAAAGGTTGAATCTATAAATAAGCGAGAGAAAGGGATTTAGTCTTTTCTTAGACCTGCACTAGTATCGTGGCAGATGGTGGATCACAGTGGGACAGGTTTTATTGGAAATTTCTTCATGCTAATGGGCCAGTTCTCCTTTTCACTGTTACTTTATTTCCAATAAGAAGGAAAGATCAATAACAGTTAATTGATGCAACTGGTTCAGATTACTCAGTTAGGGAATTTCTTAGATATAAGAAATATAACCTACATTTGACTTCTATCTATATAATTCTCAATTTCAGGTGGATGTATTTGACTTGGAATCTGTCTATATGAATGGGTACAATTTAGTACCGGTACATATTTCAGTAAATTATTCCCTTTAAATAGGCCTTTAATTTCCACTGCAGCTGATTCTTCTTTTAAGCCCAAGCAAATACTAATAAATTATTTTCTGCATTCAATCAGACACATTCCACATTGCTCTAACCTTACTTCATAGCTAAGCCATCTGCTTTGAATGTCAAGGATCTTACAAAGCATGGATGAGAAATAGTAAGAGTTATGGGTATCAAATGGAGCCATCCCTCGAGTCCCACATAATAAAAAGTAAAACACAAACTTTACATTACAAACATTGAAGGTTACAGAGAATGAAACATTAATTTGCAAAGATAAAATATGTTAAAGCTAAATTTGTGATGGCAGAAACATTGTGTTTAATTATTCAAAGGTAAAGTTAAAAAAGTTACTTTTAAATCATCTCAGCACTTCTTCACCTAAAGCACACATCAGCTGGAGATGGACATCCTACATCCATGTCTTGGCAAATACAGAGAAGGATGAGGTAATCTAATGGTGGTGATAAAGAAACTCAAAGTTAATTTGTGCAATGACAGGGCAATGTGGCACAGCAGTACCAAGGACAATCTTTAAACCAACACCAAATATGAAAAGAATAGATATTTGAAAAAATGAGTCCATGGTTTGTATGTTTAGTACAAACACACAGCACATAAAACAACATTAGTACAGAGTGAGCCTCTCATTGATTGATGGCAAGGCTAAATAAAACTCAGACAGCAAAACAACAAAATGTGAATCACTGAATTTGCTGTCAGTAGCTTTCTAATAATCCCTTATGTGTTGGAGTATTGGAAAATGTGTGCTATGTATGTCCAAATATAAAAAAAGGAAGCAAGAGTCTTTTCATGCACTACAGTTCTGAACAGTATATGTGTACTGGGATCAAAGCTGTGAAATTTACTGCTCTACTTGGACAAATTCAGTGTTTTCCTTTTAAAATCATGTCACCATCAGAACTTTTTTTATTATTATTCAAATATTAACCATCTAAAAAGGTAATCCAAACATATCCTAACCTATCAAAAAGAAATAATGTCTTAGCTGTGATATTTTAGTTACATATGTTATGATTAAAGTAATTACATTCATGCCAAAAAAGGCATCACAAACATTCATGCCACCCCAACTTTTAATGAATCAGAAAAATATCCGTAGCCTGGCTCCTCCGGTAATAAAATTATAAACTTCCTACTGTTGAATGCCTCGAAAAGTGATGCCTTTGAGATTATATGCAATCAAGATTCTAGTGTGAACGTTTTGTGTCTCCAAACTAAAACCTCATGCACAAAAGCTCAATACCAACCAAGCATGTCCCAGTCCGGTACACATGATAGAAAAAAGGTGTTCTAACTTCAGTCTCCAAACAACACCATATGTAGTCCCAGTGGGTACTTGAGGTAAACATGAATAAAAAATTAAAAAAAAGTGAAGATTTAGATGCCAGGAATGTAAAGGACTTAAAGTCTAGAGGCCAACTTTTAATTACATAGGCTACGTTCACACTGCCACCTGAAGTGACCCAAATCTGATTTTTTTGCCCATATGTGACCTGGATCTGATCTTTTCATGGCAGTCTGAATAACACAAATCCGATTTTGGTAAATGATAAATGGTATGTACTTATATAGCACCTTTTTTCAAGTCAGGAGACTTGAGCAAAGCGCTTTACACTACATTCATTCACCCATTAACACGCACACTCACACACTGATGGTGGCAAGCTACATTGTAGCCACAGCTACCCTGGGGCTCACAGAAGCGGGGCTGCCGTACACTGGCGCCACCGGGCCCGCTGCCCACCATCAGAAGACAATGCAAGTGAAATGTCTTGCCCAAGGACACAACGACAATGAAAGTCGGAGCCGGGGCTTGAACCGTCAATCCTTCGATTTCAGAGCAAACTCCTACATCCAACGCCACTGTCACCCCATTTTTCAGCCGATTTTTTCCAATGCGACCCAGGCCACTTGGCTATGTGGTCCTGAATCCGATACGAATCTGATCTTTTCAAATTCGACCTGTGTCTGAACGGCCAAGTTGGATTCATCTGACCTGAACGTCATTAATACCCGACAAAGGTCACTATTCTGCGTCTTGCTACGCAGAAGCTACAAGAAAAACAACAACCATGGCGGATGATGATGCGGAGAGCAGTATTTATGTTTAACCACATTGAAAAGATTGACTTTTTATGGCTGCAAAAGACCTCTAGATGCGCACCGGCACTACCATCCATGTTTACTTCCGTAAACACGCTGGCCTGTGATGCCATTGCGTCCTCTACTGCACATGTGAGACACTTGCTTTGTATGACTGCACATACATGTCGCATATATTTGGAAATATGAACGGCAACGCAAAAAAAAAAAAAAAAACGGATTTCACAAAAAATTCGGAATTGAGCATAAAGGCCTACAGTGTGAAGGTAGCCATAGACTAGAATTGACTCCAAATGAAGGGCACAGGTTACAATTTATTGTATCGCATTACAATGGATAGGTTTCCACACACTGGATAACTTCTTCAGCACTGCAAGGTCTTCTCTTTGCAGGACTATACACACACACATCCAAACTGTTGCTACATGAGCTTTCCAATCTTGTTTAAATAGAGGTTTTGCTCCACATATCAATAAGGTCTAAATTTATTTACCTTTCATCGCTTCTAGCTGCTGCTGGATCAAAGTTCTGACAAATGTTGATCAAAACTTACACAGTCCCATCAAATCCACAGTGGTTGTTCCCACTAGAGTCAGACTTAAAAAGATCAGAAACCAGTCAGTCAGTGCCACATATGGAAGCTGTCTAAATGCGGTTTGCCAAGATTACATCAGGCCAAGATCTGTGTGTTCCCTCTTGTTGTAATAAGTGTAACCTGGTTCCTTGACCCCCAAAATATCAGATCTGGGGCACAATTGCCTGCAATAATGAAAGGGCCTTTAAGTGTATCTAAGGCACTGATCATAAAGTAAGGTTTTAGAAAATGTTTATCAAATCAAACTGGGCTTCTATTGATTTCATGCCTCATTTGGAATGTGAATACATACAGGTTAATTTAGAAGGTTTTCATTGGGTTTTGGATTTGATTAGGGTTGAATAATTGAATTTGAAATGAACTAATTTCCTTTTATTCAAATCTCTGAAGATTTCCTTGGAAATTAATTCATACAAGATAAAATACTTTTGACCATACTTAATAATTTGTGTTTTACATCATATGCATTTCTAAAGTCTCACCTTTTTTTATCAAAAGAGTTGACATATGTTTGTGAACATCATAAAAATGGAAATGGACATTGTAAACATCTCCCCTTATTGGATGCAGAAGAGCAGCTAACCTATTTACTCCAGGCCACCTATTAGATCTGAATGAAATGTGCAGTGATTAAATCATCTGAGATTTTGTCATAGCAAGACACTCTTTTGACCTGATTGCACACAGTTATTTTGGCTCTCTGACTATTCAAGTCTCTATATTTAGCATTTCAACAATCAGCTGAACTGCCACAGATCTACCTCTGATTACTTTGATTATTAAAAAAAAAATAGTGTGAGACCCGAACAAAAAGATGACTGGTTGCAAGCTGAGAGCAGACTCTCTCTTCTTCTGTCCAACAAGATTTCTTCTCACTGCCAGGCCATTTGCTTTCATTCATCTTGCAGCCAAATATCAAATACCTAGTAGTTGGCAGGGATAAAAGCTGGGCAGACATGACAGAGGGAGCAGCTGTGAGTGGAAAATAAATCAGTTAACTGGTCTGACTTGGGAAACCACCTGGAACGTACTTCCGAGAGCAGACATGATCACTTTTAAATTGAAGATTTTTAATGTATTATAACAGTGAGGTGGGTAGTTTCAGAGTGAGATTAGCTCAATTTTAATCATCTTTTAGGATTCTGCTTGTAAGGCTTGTAAGGAAGTAGAGCATTGGAGCAATGAAATAGATTATAAACTAGATTAGTCAATGATCAAAGATTTTACTAAATCTCAGAGTAGAGGTCTGTATTTTCTAGGGAATGCTATATTTTCTAAACACTAATAGAAGACAAAACATGATGCCAAAATAATTTTTTATTTTATTTTGATAGTAAAAACTCATTTTACAGCACCTCTACTTTCACCGTCAACCCTTCCCATAATATTACCATACAAGTTAGGATTATAGCAGTATAAAATTCATTAATTCCTCTAGATGATGCACTTCTAATTTCTGTCAACATCTCGTTGTCTGAAATGGGACTAAACTTTCCTTTGGCTTTAGCTTGTGAAGTTTGCGATGTAACATTACCATAATACAGAAAAAAAAAAAAAACAGCAAAAACTCACACCTTCTAAAGTTTAACTTAAGCTGAAATTCATGCATCACTTCTTTCTGTCTGTACTGGTTGGAGCCCAGTAGGTCCTCTGGCAGCCCCCACCTCTGTGATCTGTCACACACATTATCAGCCAAGCCTTAAGACAAGAAGTTTCCACCGCTGTGCTCTCCAGCTGTGATTTGTGAAACTCAATTCAATCGCTACTGTCTGTCTGAATCCTGAGCATTATTTCTCTGAGAAAATTTGCACCCTTTGGGTTCAGAGCCGTACAGCACTACTTATCTGTTCGGACGCCGCTGGGCTTGATTTGGTCGGGAGAAAGCTTTGATGTCAAGAGGCCAAAGAGAACAAACACATAAAACTTGTAATAGAGCTGTTTACTTTGACAGGTGCAGGGAATATGCACTCAGTGATTTTCTGTACACAGTTATGTGGCTTATTGGTCTCTTTTACAGTAGCTTCAAAGAAAATAGGAAAACTTATCAGCAGGAGCCTTTTAACATCAACTTGAATCTCTTAGAAAAGAAAAAATGTCTCTTTTGATTCAACCAAAATTTCAGTTGGTTGAACCAATTGAGTAAATATGTAACTATCTGTTAATGGTCCTACATGATCTGGTTTTACACCTTCCAAGGTCAGCTATAAGCATATATATGATGAGATATTTCCTGTGAAACTATGGAAAACTATTTTGTGATATATATTTTTTTCTTCCAGCCAAAAATTATTTCCTACACTGCATGTTGCCCCTCCCCATGTTGCTGCCGCCTATTCCATGATGTTGGCCGCACCAAGTTCTTCTATAGGAAGGTTGAACATACTGTAGTCTGAGGTCTCTCACGGCCCAAAAAAATCTTAGACATTTGCCAAAACAGGTCAGTTGCTTTCCCTGTGCTGATTTGCCTCAACTTTGAGGGAGAATCACCCCATCATCATCCCTGAAGAAAGTGGGTGCCTGTTAACAAAGCAGGTGCAGCGTGGTCAAACTAGGTGCTTCCTGGGGGGGGAGGGTTAAGACTTTCCTAACAAGACAGTGACAGCCGGTCGGGGCTGCAGCTCAGAGAGCAGAAATCACAAGGTTTACTCAGACATGTATGATAAAAGGAAAAAAATCTTTTTGCATGCTTTTGATGAAAGAATAGCTTTACAAAATTGTCAAAAACATTGCAATGTAAAAGCCTTTAAACTCTACATTAAAAAAACAGCTTTTAAGCTTTAAAAAAGCAATTAATTACTTAAGTAGGATGATTAATGTTCAAAAGGTCAGATTTTCTTATCATGTCAAATTCTAAAACAATGTGAAACAAAAGGGGAGGTTATTACTTATAGCATCAGTTTCGAATAAAGCTGGCTTTTTATTAGCAAAATCAAACATTGGCTTAATAAATAAATTCTCTGCAAAAGTCTGATAAAATTACATCCAAAAATGAACATGTCATAGCTTAGAAATAGTAGTTTGTAAATAAATTAGGGGTAATGCAACGGATGATGCCATGTTGTGTTGACATTCTTTGATTACAGTAGCTGAAAGGGGACAAACTTGTCAGCCTGAAATATTCTATCTGAGTCGAAGTGGAAGAAGATTTTTAAATAAGCAAAAATGACCGTATATCATTCTACCTTCCTCTTTCTGTGGCAGTGATGATCGTGAAAGTAATAATCATGAAAAAACATGGGTCAACACAAGGGCAATTTTTTACAAGGATGTGACAATTTATGAGGGAGCAGGGATTTAGAAAGGACACAGAAGTTGCAGGTTTTCTGCAGGACAGGTGAGTTTATTTAACATAGCAATAAAGTTTATTTCACCATTATGTTAGAAAAAGGAGAGTGTAGTTAAGCAACAAGCCTGTCCTCCCAGCAGAGAAGCTACAGCTTGTTTGTCTTCCCTGGATGAGCACCAATACAAGAATAATCAGGTGTTGTTATGTTTTTACAGATGTCACACAAGCAGGTGACCATAAGCTTCTTTTACATCTGTTTTCAATCGGATTTTTTATAAGGTGCACCATTTATTTTAGCTGATGTATCAGGGGTGATTAGACTGGCTCTGTTGTCCCAGTAAAGATGACTGTTTTTTTTGTGTGCCTACGTAGGATGAGCTCCAATGCAACAGTTGTTGTCACTTTTCACAGAAGTCATACCAGCTAACGTGCTTAGCCCTCTTTTAGTCCTGTTTTCAGAGAAATGTTTCATGTCTTTCATTTTTTATTTTAGCTGATTTAAAAAGGGTGGCGGAGGTTGATGTGTCCCATTCATTGAGAAAGAAAAGAAGTTCACTCAGCAGCTTCCGTTTTAGTTCCTACATGCTTGACGAGGAGGCGCCATTTTATTACACCGCATACATGGGTAAATCTTACAAAATGTGGCACTAATGATTTTTTTGTACATTTTTACCCTTTAGCAGAGATAGCAATGCATTGCCCTCATAAATTAATGTTACAATTTAAATGGAGGTGTCAAGTAACGAAGCACAAATACTTTGTTACTGTACTTAAGTACCCTTTTTAGG